>NC_142877.1:75965000-76266250 GCF_051225735.1 Oryctolagus cuniculus | reverse complement strand
AAAGTCTGTCTAACTGCAAAATCAATATGCATTTCATTGTGTTGGACTATTTTAACATTAATATCAAAATTCACATTTTACGGCTAACTACAAGACCTACCCAATCACATCAAATTTGCTCACTGAATGCTTTTTGCTTTATATTTGTCTGCTTTATATTTACATTTTAATATGAATAAGACAAACCTAAGTTTCATGTGTTCTTACTGATGTCAGAAACTATTGTCTTCATACAGAACTTTCCAAAACTTCTATATTGGCTGTATTCAGTACACAGTACCTTAACACAACACATCCATATTCTCTCTCTCTCTCTCTCTCTCTCTCCTTCTCTCTCTCTCCACACACATACTCCATTACCTCTTCAACTTAAAAATTTTGATATTGAGAACCTACAAAAGATAAGCCATGTAATCACATTCATGCTGATGCAGTACCCAAAGGAATGAGGTCCATCTCAGATAGCATATATTCATTAAAAGATAAGCATCATCTAATATCAGTCACTTCCAAGAAACACAAAGGTAATAGAAGGCATGGTTTATAGACTCAAATTATTTAAATTAGAGTTAGATAAAGAAATCATATACTATGTATATTTAAGTCAGATCTGATAGGAAAAGACGACATCAACTGTTGACATAGTGTGGTCATTGGTGGGAACCCTTTGTATCTTTCAAGAAGGGTGGAACTGTGCGAGATTGTTAGAAGTTGTCATAGCAATAAAGCAAATAACACGTTAGTAGGAGGAACAGAGACACTATTTAACTTTCAATGTGGGGAACAGTTGTAGAGAGCAAAATATCTGCTGATCCAAAATGCCTTTTTATCCCCAGGGATAAATAATACAGTCTAGACAGTATTTTAAGCAATTCATTAGAACATTTCTTACAATTTAGAAAATATTTACAAATTATTTATAATGTATATCATAAACACATATGAGGGTACTTCAAAAAGTTCATAGGAATTAAAACATGTTTATTTCTGTGCTAAAATAATTTGATATCCATGCATAGGTTTTTTTTCATAATATGCATTTTCCATGGATATTTTGAAGATACCTCTTATATTTTCCTTTTGAAATAAAATTGGGAAAATTGTCTACAGAAGTTTTACTGCAAGGAAACAAATTGAACAAAGGGATCTTCATTTTATATTTCAAGGAAAGCAGACAATAAAGACTTCACTGTGTTACTAATATTATAGAACATATTAAAGAGAGGAAGTAGAGAAAAAAATCATTCCTGTCAAGCTTAAAATTTTCTTCAGGGACTTCCACATACATTCTTACATAGTCTTACTGAGTTCTGTCATCACCTTCTACTATCTCTAAAGTGTATACATCAACATTTTTTTCTCAGATGGAAAACCAAACTCGCATTTGGGTTCCTATAGTGGGACTACTGCTTCAGAGTTCGATCTTTTGATATGCTACTTGATGATTGTGGTGGTGAAGAGTTTTGGATTCCTGGTTTCAGCTTGGTGCAGCTTTGGTTGTTTTCAGATATTTGGGGAGTAAAACAGTAGATGGGAGATCTCTTTCTATCGCTATCTCTACCTTTCAAATAAAGTGAAAATAAATTTAATTTTCTTAAATAACAAAGAATAAACAAAAAAATCCAACAGTGAACTTAGAGACATAAGAGGAAATAACTTTTCTACTCTACTATAATAAATATCTGTAAGGAAAAATGCAATTAGAGAATAGGAACTCATGAAAATTAAAAACATATTTTTGTACTCTATGAGAAAAGATAGTGAGCTTATCTGTGAGAATTAGGAGCAAACTACAGAGATACAAAAAATGAGAGAAAATGTAGTAAACATATCATATTCCAATGTTCTAGAATAAAAGGACAAAAAATACAGACAGATAGAATTGGTGGATTAATAGAAGATAATTTCTCAAAGCTTAAAATACCATGATTTAGCTTTTGAAAGAAAGAAATCATTTTCAAGTAAACTTCAGAAAAATTTTTAAAAAATAAAAAGGGAGAAGTCTAAACATGATTTTATAGGAGTCAAGAAAATACTCACATTATATGAAATAAAAGTAAATTCAAGATCTAGAAGTGAGAACATCTCAAATTACATAAATTGTGTAACAGAAATATGAAAATTTTAAGTGACATAGTAACAATGTCATGTGTGATTTATCTGTCAAAATGAAATGAAATGAAAAAAAATCCCGAAAAGTAAAGAATTATCAAATATGAAGTAAATAAAGAAATGGAATAATTTTTGCATTTTGAGTAAGAGTCAAAGTAATTGTGGCATGTGTTTTATTCTTTTTTTAAATGTATTTATTTGTGTCTGTGTGTGTGTGTGTGTGTGTGTGAGAGAGAGAGAGAGAGAGAGAGAGAGGGAGAAATCCTATCTGCTGTTTCACTACACAGATCAGGCTGGACAGGATTCAAATCACTTTGAAGTCAGCACTACCCTTCTTCATTACAAAGAAGATAGAGTTGGAAAACATAACCAATATTGAACCCAAACATTACAATGGGGGATACAGTCTAACGAGGCTATAAATATTTGTTAGAGCACTTTATTGATGTAGTACAAAGAGGGGCGATTTGTTTGACAGTTATTAAAGTCATGTATGTAGCAAATATGAAATGTAAAAGTAATGAAAATCATTTTATGGAAGTAACTTTCACTAATCTATGATTGAAACTACTCTCTAATTCAGTGGTTTTGAAGTGAATCATATTTGTATTATCAAAACATCATAAATATGTATTTTTGAGCTTTTACTTTTCATACAATCATCCACAGAGAAGATGTAAGGATATTTTGTTATGATACAAATGTTTTAAATTTTTTGACAATGTAAATATGAAGCCATGGAATTTAATCTTATGAAACTACAGTTGTTCTTCACCTTAGCAATATAAACTTATTGTACACCAGACTGATGCCGAGAGGTGGGGAGAGAAGACTAGATGTGGAGGAATGTAAAAGGTGCTAGTTTCTCTCCTACACTGGAAGGTCAGGAAATACAGTAGATAATAAATAAACTGTGAAACACAGCTAACACCTCAGTGTGCACATTTTAAAATATATAAAGATTTAAGCTTTCTATTGCTGTCCAAACATATTACCACGAATATACAGCTTAATACACCACAAATATATTAATGGTAGACCTGTAGATTCAGAAGTGCATTGCAGATCCCATGGGCCATTCCATTCTGCAGCCTCTATTTTCTTGCTCATGTGGGCTGTTGGCAGAACTCAGTTCCTTACTGCTGTTTGACCAAGGTCCTGTGTCGGTGTCAGCAAGCCATTCTCTGGTTCCAAAAGCTGCTGAATCCTTTGGCTCCCAATTTTCTTTCTCCATTTTTTTTCTTTTAAAGATTTATTTATTTGTTTGTAAGTCAGAGTTACACAAAGAGGAGAGGCAGAGAGACAGACAGACAGAGAGAGAGAGGTCGTCCATCCGCTGGTTCTCTCCCCCGTTGGCTGCAATGGCCAGAGCTGCACTGATCCAAATCCAGGAGCCAGGAGCTTCTTCCAGGTCTCCCATGTGGGTGCAGGAGCCCCAGGACTTGGGAAATCTTCTGCTGTTTTCCCAGGCCATAGTAGAAAGCTGGATCGGAAGTGGAGCAGCTGGGACTTGAACTATCGCCCACATGGAATGCCGGAACTGCAGGTGGTGGCTTTTATCCACTAGGCCACAGTGCTGGCCCCTTTCCTACATTTTCAAATACTTGTTCTCGTTTTGTCTCATCTCTCTGACTGAAGTTTTCTGCCTTCTACAAAAGTGTGTGATCACATTGGAGCTCCCCAGGTTACCTATGATAATCCTTTAATTTAGGGTCAAAAATCTTAATTCCTTCTGTGCTGTCATCTTTATCATACAATTTAACATACATAGGCATAACATCAAGGTTTAGTATGAGGACATCTTCAATTCAGAAAAGAGTAGCACTGCTAAGTAGACCCTAATAGTAATTGTTTTCATTAGGAAATGGGCAGAAGTTTTGCCTTTCTAGAGAAAATATTGATGATGGTTCTAGCATGTAGTTCCTGGCATCCAATGTTAATATTGCATCACAATATCCAAGTGTGTTTGGATAGAATAGTATAAGTATGCATGGTTTGAATGTAATTCCTTCATGACATCAGAATTACTCATTGTTTGTTACATTTTTGCTACATAAATTCAGTTTATGCAACTGAAAATTTCACTTATTTCTCCTTCATGAGTTTTTGAGTTAGCTGGGATCTGTCTGCTTTAGGCTGTATGGTCAGTCTTAAGTCTCCCCATATTTCTCATTGTAAAAGCCAGTGTCAAAAGCCAACTGGGCGGCAGGTGCCGCAGCTCACTAGGCTAATCCTCCGCCTGCAGCGCCGGCACCCCGGGTTCTAGTCCCAGTTGAGGCGCCGGATTCTGTCCTGGTTGCTCCTCTTCCAGTCCAGCTCTCTGCTGTGGCCCATGAGGGCAGTGGAGGATGGTCCAAGTCCTTGGGCCCTGCACCTGCATGGGAGGCCAGGAGGAAGCACCTGGCTCCTGGCTTCGGATTGGTGCAGTGCGCCGGCTGTAGTGGCCATTTTGGGGGCGAACCAACGGAAAAGGAAGACCTTTCTCTCTGTCTCTCTCTCACTGTCTAACTCTGCCTGTCAAAAAAAAAAAAAAAATGCCAACTGGGCAAGCTCCTCTCCTAACGATTGGCAAAGGTACAAACACCTGAGCAAACATTTCAGGCCGCCTATTAAAGCCTGCAGGCTTTCTCCATTCCTCTTCCATTGTGCAATGTGGCTATCACATGATATTTTTGAATAAAATCCATTTCTGAGTTTGTTGATTTGAATTTTTACTTGTTTTCACTTTTATTTCTTTGCTTGTTTTAAGTAAGGTCTTTAACTGATACAAAGGCTATTGCCTTCTGGGACTGAAATCATTTCCATTCAATGGTTTTGGGACAAACCACAGACTTCTCTTACTGATTATTCCACTCAGCAAAAAAAAAAAGAAATCCACAGGAGATAAAACTTATTCAGATACTACCCGAAGAAGAGGCAACCAAAACATACATCTTTTGAAATATGATCTTTACATCACCTGTTTCAGAATATCAAGTGGTATTTATTTTTGACAAAGCACACTCATTTAATTCACTGGAGATCTACTCAATAAGAATATATAGTTCCTGATGGTGATCCTCATGCATTTCATTTTATTTTGTTTGAAGGATAGAGGATAGGAGAGAGAGAGAGAGAGAGAGAGAGAGAGAGAGAGAGAGAGAGATCTTCCATGTACTAGTTCACTTTCCAAATGCTGCAACACTTGGGGCTGGTCCAGACTGAAACCAAGAGCCTGGAACTCAATCCATATCTCCCATGTGAGTGCTGACCAACTTGAGCTAAGGTGAACATTAGCAAGAAGCTGTATTTTGAGGCAGATCTGCATCTCAAACCACAAGCTCCAAAGTGGAATACAGCAGTCCCAAGTGATGTCTTAATTGCTACTCCAAATAACTACCTGTGGGGGGGAGCAACTGGGAGCAACTCGGACTAGACTAAGTTACTGGAATTAAGACTTATTCTATGCATCTGCTCTCCCACAATATGACCCTGGGAGAGGAGGAAACAGCTTCTACACAGCTCCCTCCAGTTCAACCAACAAGCTGCAGGACCTGCTCCTGATTGGAGGAGAGCAGCGTACTCGGCGTGTGGGCAGCCGAGTTGGGATTGGCGGAGGAGGACTATAAAGGAGGAGAGAGACAGCATGCACCAGGAACATCTAAGGGGAACATCTAAGGGGAACACCTGTGCAGCCCCCGAGAGAGCCGGCCGGCGGTGTGCCGCTCCCCTGCGGAAGTGGGGAATGTGGCCAGGGGGAACTGCCCTTCCACGGAGGTGGAAGGGATAGTAGCCAACCCGGGAAGAACCAGCAGCAAACCCGGGGAAGGCCGAGCAGACGAAAGAACAGCGCAGGGTCCTGTGTCGTTCCTCCACGAAGAGGGGGAGCGACATAATGGTGCTGTGACTCGGATATGAAGCCTAGGCAGGGTTCTGTGTGGTTCCCCCATGAAGACGGGGAGCGACACTACCCATGCTGCTCCCTTTTAAGCTATCTTACTATCCCTCAATAAACATGCATTCAATTCGGTTATCACTTTCTCTTAATGAAAACAATTAGTTTCTCATCTTAAAAATTTAAAGGGCCAGCACTGTGGCATAGCGGATAAAGCCACCTTCTGCAGGGCCGGCATCCCATTTTGGGTGCCAGTTCATGTCCCAGCTGTTCCTCTTCTGATGCAGCTCTCTGCTATGACCTTGGAAAGCAGCAGAAGATGGCCCAAATCCTTGGGTTCCTGCACCCACGTGGGAGATCCGGAAGAGGCTCCTGGCTCCTGGCTTCAGATTGGCTCAGCTCTAGTCGTTGCACCCGTTTGAGGAGTGAACTAGCAGATGGGAGACCTCTCTCTCTGTCTCTCTCTCTGTTTAGACCTCTGCTCTCTGTAACTCTGTCTTTCAAGTAAATAAATAAATATTTTTTAAAAAATTGTTAACTCTCACCTATACTTCCTTATTCATTCATAACAAATTATCCTCTTTTATATCATTTTAAGTTTTAAAAGTGCATTCAAATATTTGATCAAAGTGTCTCTTTTCATGACACTCCTCTCTATTACTGGCAGAGGAAAGTATAATGAATGTAAACTTTCCTACCCTTAATCTCAAGATATTAAGTTGTGACACTGAGGTATTTCAGAAAAATGATAAATTCCTAAAGTACATTTTGAAACATAATGAAGATTCCTCAATTTTTCAAATTATTTCACAACTTTCGCTTCCATGATTGTTTTTGCTATAAAGTTTGCATGCATTTAATTTAATTATGTTGTAGAATGTGATATGTGAGGGAAGATCACTTCGTTTTAAAGAATGACATTTGAGTATTGAGATTGTGCGGTGGTTAGGAGCATAACTGATGATGTCTCTCTCAGTTGCTGATTATAAGGACTTTCATACTTTTCAAGATTTCTTCTTCTCCGTCACAGGAAGTTAATATAACTCTTATAAGATTATTATAAAATTACATGCAAGTAGTCATGTGAAATTTTCAGCATATATCCTGATCCTTCTGCATTATTCCTGGGATGTGTCTTCCCCTCCCCACTTTTAGTAATGGCCAATTAACTTGACAAAGATGCTGAAGCAAAAAAAAAAAAAAAGAATAGTTAAAAAATGAGTATCTGAGTTGAGATCCACACTGGAATCTAGATGTTAAAGGAAAGTAACATATTCATTAATATTGAAGATTCTGCAGTTACAACGTCTTGCTCATTTCCTGACTTTTTGTCTTATCAGACGACTTTTGGGAGAAGTCACTTAATCTCTCCATGCCCCAGTTTCTGCTGCAATAAAACTAAAGTTATAAAGCAGAAATTAATCCATAAAGCAGTGAGGTTTTAATAAATTAAACCATGGGCTTGGAAAAAACATCTAAACTAAATTAGCTACTCATCTTAAAGTTAACTTTTATTACAGATTTTTTTAATAGAGAACATAAATAATTACTTTGGTGTGATGTCAAAATCTGACATCGGATACAATGTTGTAATCTGACCATACAAGGGTGGGAGATGCAAGACAAGAGAAAGCAAATTGAAATATCATCAAGAAATCTACATTAAATTTTCTTTGGACAGAAGTGGATTTCTGCACCACTGTTAAATATGACACAAATATTTGACTATCTTATTATGTTTATGATTCATGAACCATGTAAGACTAATGACACTCTCATTACTAAATTTTTGCTTTGCACTTGCATAGTTCTTTAAATTTAGAAAGTTTATTCCTCGGCAAATTTGCAATTACTACTCACAAAAAGAAATGTGATTTCCTGATGAGGAAACAAACACAGAATTTGATGAAGGTTAAACAAAGAATAGGCAGAAGAACTTGAATATAAACCAAAATCATTAGGATTCTGGAGCAGTGAGGGTTTTTTTTTTTTTTTTGAAACTTTAAAATTCAAGGAAATATTTTATTTAAAGATTATCTCACCTTTTATTATAGGAATAAAAATTAAAAAAGACAATTTAAAATGCCCACTTAATGTAAGTTAACAAGAACAAAACCTAAAAATACTAATAACAGATATGTCCCCTGAAATACTACATGATGCCTTCAAAAAAAAGACTTTCCCTATGGTTTCTTTTTTCTTTTCTCCAGGTTAGAAACATTTATGATAATTACCAGAGAACCATATAAATATGTATTAGTATTGCTTCTGCTATCAAAGTACATAGGGCATGAGATCCAATTGGTTATACCAGAAAAGCCTTACATTTATTTAAATCACTTACTTTACACTTGTACAAAGCAAGCTTTATTTCTTCATGTCATGGATAAGAAATTGTAATTTTTAAGGAAAATATAAATTATGTCAATTAATGTTCCACAGTCAGAAATGCATCATAGTATTTAAAATAATTCGAAAGTAAAGCTACAGGTATATAAATCATTGGTATCCCATTTAAAATAAAACTGTTCCCTACAGTAATTATATGCATGTAGGATAGGGTGGTATGTGTGGTTTGTTAGTCTATTTAGGCTCCTATAATGTGATATAATCAAGTGTTTAGTTTGTAAAGAAAATAAGTTTATTTCTTATGATTCTGGGCATAGGTAAGTCCAAATTCAAGTGGGCCATATCTGGCAAGGATCTTCTTGCTGCATCATCCACCCATGGGAAAAGTTAGAAAGTTAAGAGAGCATGAACAAGAAAAATTGAGATCAAACTCACAGCCTAAACCCCTTTGTATAATTGATGATGATCGATTCATAAGGGAGGAACCCTCATGGCCTAATCCTAATCACCTCTCAAAGCCCTCACATATGATCTTGTCATTGTTGCACTAGGGAATAAGTTTTCAACACATGCCTTTTGGGGGCACATCAAATCACAGCAGTATGTGTATTTCCTCTGGATTTATATATATATATATATATATATATGTGTGTGTGTGTGTGTGTGTGTGTGTATATATATATATATATATATACTTCTTTCCCAGAGGTCAAACTATAATCCACATATGGTGAAATTAATCAAGCATCTCATTATTGTGTCTAATTGGATTTTAATGGAGCTGATAATCCAGTTTGACAACGTGCTGAATTATTGTCAGATATATTGAACAATCTCTTCTCATTATGTATGACAGCTAGTTAAGTGCTATGAATTATGAGGCACTGTAGGAGTTGTGTGTGTTATGAAAGCCAAATGGTAAGCACTTGAGGAGACAGTGTAACTATTCTCAATGACCTCTGTATAATAATTCACAAAAAGCATTCTGAAAAACTTCTAGAGATTTCTTTTACTCTAGTTAAAATAATAGCCATCATCTTGAATATGTAACAGTTGTGCCTTATGTATGTATTTTATATATGTCATTGCTCAATATTCTTCAAAAATTTAACATGCAGGTACAAAAATCTTATTCAATATTTTCAGGTCCAAAGCCACTAATACAATAAACATTTGTTGATTCATGCCCTGGTAAAATTGTGATACTTAATACACGGCAGTTAGTGGATCAGCTGTTTATCCCAGGATTTAAAACCTGAATGTACTACATCAAAATACCTGAGCTCAAGTCCCAACTCTGGCTCCTGACTGTACCCTCCCCAGAATTCAGACCCTGGGAGGCAGTGTTGATGACTTAGGTAAATGGGCATGTAGAAGACATAGTTTGAGTTCCTGGATCCTAGCTTTTGTCCCAGCCACACCCATCATAGACATCTGGAGAATGAACCAGCACATGGGAGCTCTCTTTGTCTCTGTGCCTTGTAAATAAATAAATAAATAATTTTAAAACCATGGTGGCTAGAGTAGTTAGAAGAATTTTTATTTGGTTTTATTAAAGTATTAACTGATTATTACCATAGTTTATGTGCCCAAGTATTTTCATTGAGATGACCATTATGATATATTGTAAACATTGATTTATACATACATAAATATAATATGATATAATATTTGACAATGAAGAAACAAATGCTTGTTAAAAATCAATTGGGGAAAACAATGTAACATTATCTTCAATTACATCACTCCTTCTGTCACATGTGTTCAAGCTTCTTTTGTCTATCCTTGCCTTGCAAGTTTATTCCTTTTTAATTCAAATTGTATTCCATTTACGGCTAAAGTATAATTTATTTTTCCTTCTGCTCTAATTCTTCCACTTTTTAATTCAACTTGTGTAAATGGAATAATGAGTGTGAAAAAATATATTCCCATAGTTATTGGAATTTTTAAATTTTCTTTGATTTATTTTTTATCAGCAGATTTCGTAAAATGATAAAAAAGTATATATCAGAAACATGTCAGGCAGAAAGAAAATTGGACTTTTACACTCAGTTGCAAGCAGTGACTATCTCTATCCCATTCTCTAATATTATATGTAAATCATAATTCAAATGATATTCTTTCCTTTATAAATATGTACATTTTAAAATATATTTATTTATTTTCATTGTCATTTGAAAGACAGAAATCTTCCATCTTCAGTTTCTCTCCCCAAATGCCAGAACAGCTAGGACTGGGCCAGGCCAAACACAGAAGCCAGGAACTCAGTTCAGTTCTCTCACGTGAGTGGCAGGGCTCAAGTACTTGAGCTGTCACTTGCTACCTCTCAGGGTGTGCATTAGCAAGAAACAGTTGGAAGCAGAGTAGCAGGAACTGGAAAAGGCATTCTGATATAAGATGGGTGCACGTCAATTTAATCACTAGTCCACATGCCAACCTCAGGATGACATTCATTATACGGCTTTGCTGCAATGCTATTGTTACATATCTTGCCTTTTAAAATTTTATCTACTTTGCAGTATTTTTCCCTAGTAAATTTCCTGCTATAATGAAAGTTTTTGTCCTGTTCACTTGCATTGGAACCATATCTTTTCTTGCTTATAAGGACTTAAGTTTGTCTGAGTTGTGAACATCCCCACCTTTTTATTTGCCACATTTACTAGGTTTTGGGGATTAGCATTTATTTGTCATTTTTCCATACATTAGTTCCTGATTTCAAATGCTATTAAATATGTCCTCCCATAGTTCCCATTCTTTCACTTTTATCTCTTGTTTGTATTATTTGGTTTTGGTATATTATTTTAAATTTCTGCTTGAGGATGGATTTCTCAATTCTGCTTGAAAATAATTACATTTCTATTAACTCTAGTCATCATATTGTACATTACGTCTCCAGGACTCTATTTTAGGACTGAAATTGTGGCCAATATCTCCCCCTTTCTCTCAACTGCTAGCTCCTGATAACCACAGTTCTACTGTCAGTTAACTGAGTTTGATTTTTTAAGATTTCCCATACAAGTGAGATCATGCAGTATTTGTCTTTTGGCATCTGGCTTATTTCACATATGTCCTCTAGATTCATCCATGTTCTTGCAAATGGCAGAATTCCTTTCTTTTGTAAGGATTCAGATAGTGCTTTATTGTTACTAATCCTACAACAAATGTTGAAAAATCTTCTGTTAGAAATGTTTAAAGTTAGAATATTTTAATATTATGATCCTCATATATATATATATTTTTTTTTTTTTTTTGACAGGCAGAGTGGACAGTGAGAGAGAGAGACAGAGAGAAAGGTCTTCCTTTTGCCGTTGGTTCACCCTCCAATGGCCGCCGCGGCTGGCGCGCTGCGGCCGGCGCACCGCGCTGATCCGATGGCAGGAGCCAGGAGCCAGGTGCTTTTTCCTGGTCTCCCATAGGGTGCAGGGCCCAAGCACCTGGGCCATCCTCCACTGCACTCCCGGGCCACAGCAGAGGGCTGGCCTGGAAGAGGGGCAACCGGGACAGAATCCGGCACCCCGACCGGGACTAGAACCCGGTGTGCTGGCGCCGCTAGGCGGAGGATTAGCCTAGTGAGCCACGGCGCCGGCCGATCCTCATATATTTTTAAAGACTCATTTATTTCATATCAGAGAGGCAGAAAGACAAAGAAAGAGAGACAGAGACAAACAGAAATCTTACATCCTGATTCATTCCCCATACCCCCGCAACAGCCATCGCCTGCAAAGGACCAGGGAGCACATTTAAAGGAAGCTAGAACTGGAAACCTAGCTGAAGTCAAACCCAGATACCCTTGGTATGAGATTAAGTGGCATCTTTTTTTTTTTTAATTTTTTGACAGGCAGAGTGGACAGTGAGAGAGGGAGACAGAGAGAAAGGTCTTCCTTTTGCCGTTGGTTCACCCTCCAATGGCCACCGCGGCCAGAGTGCTGTGGCCAGCGCACCGCACTGATCTGATGGCAGGAGCCAGGTACTTATCCTGGTCTCCCATGGGGTGCAGGGCCCAAGCACTTGGGCCATCCTCCACTGCACTCCCTGGCCACAGCAGAGAGCTGGCCTGGAAGAGGGGCAACCGGGACAGACTCCGGCGCCCCGACCGGGACTAGAACCTGGTGTGCCGGCGCTGCAAGGTGGAGGATTAGCCTAGTGAGCCACGGTGCTGGCCTAAGTGGCATCTTAGCCTTTGTATCCAATATCTGCCCCACGACCATTTTAATTTTCATTTTCTTGCAAAATCCTCATCTAACTGACATGTCTATTTACATAAAGCATGTTCTTCTTCATCATGTTGTCATTCCATTATGTATCAGAAAATAAGTAAATTAGTAAGTATGATGAGAATTTTATCTAATGAAATCTGACAACATTGATAACATGCTGTTTCTTAAAATTATAGTTGATATACATATGCTAATTTTATTATAATTAATTAGAAAGTGCATAACACAAAATATTATATTATATAAAGCTTAATTAATTTCAACTATTGACTTATAAAGTAAATAGAATCATAGTTACTTGAATGAGTTCCTTTTACAATTAAATAGCTACAAGTGAAAGAATAATGTTTTATAAATTTCAGCAACATAGATAGAAGTGTTCTTATAAATTTACAGATGTCTCTTTATGCAAATATGCATTTCTTTCAATAACTAATTATTTCCGTGAAATTTCTGAACATGTAATAGGTCATAGGAAAGTAAATGAAGTTCTTTTTTTCCCTTTGGAATAAATCAGCTAATTGTTTGAATAAACATAGAAAATTCATCCTTTTCCACTTAGTATGCAAAAACACAGACACACACATCCTCCAAGCACTGAGAAAATCTAAGAGACTCTCTAAAATGTTAAGTTGTCACTGCAGTGGGTTAAGTTGTCACCTGCAATGCCAGCTCAAGTCCCTCTACTCCACTTCCGATCTAGCTCCCTGCTAATGTGCCTGGGAAAGCAGAAGAAAAGGGTCCAAGCCCTTGGGCTCCTATACCCATGTGGAAGCCCTGTATGAAGCTTCTGTCTCCTGTCTTCTGCATGGCCCAGTCCCAGCTGTTGTGGCCATTTCGGGAGTAAAACAACGGATGAACACTGTCTGTCTCTCTGTCACTCCTTCTGTAACTCTATCTTTAAAATAAACAAAAATAAATCTTTAAAAAGAATAAAATACTAACAGCCTTTATAATCTAGCTGTGGATAAAATGCTTATACTGAACAAAATTAATCATCCTGACAGGTGTACCTAAACTTCCCATAACTGGTATTGGCAGAGAATCCCATATGACTTCTGGACCAAGCAGCATTCTAATGCGGCACAGCTAAATCATCAAATGCAGAGGCTCAGATTCTCTCTAAATGCACCTCCTAAGAAATGAGTCTCTTTTTAAACATATTCTTAACCACGTAACTAGTGTTAGAACCATCAAATCATCTTTCTTTTAGGAGAATGCTTACACTCTGGAGTTCGAACTTAATAAATCCTACATACCACATCTTATTTAACTGGACTATTATTGTAACAATAATCAGACCCATTCAAAATTAGATCCTAAATTAAATTTGTTCCTTGCCCTTTCACAAGAAGTATTTAAATGACAAAAGGCAATAGTCGGAAAGTGTGGAAAATTTAATCAAGAAATTTACAGTGAAGTTTTATGTGCTCCAGTATTCAATTAAGTGTGGAAATGCTTATAATTCCTTTGGTGATGACTTCTAGTTTCATTTTCATTATAAGGAAAGACAGAGATCCTGTAATTGAGGAAATAAGGAAAAAATGATAAACACTGCTGGATTTTGTTCTAAATCACTGTATTGATACAAGGGAACAGAATTTATCTAAAAGCCCTTCATTCTCTTTCTAAAAAATTTCAAACATAGTAGCTATTATGGTCTTCAACTTGATTATTCTGAACTCTGGCAACAGAACTCTGATGTGGAGAGAAAGGCCAGACAGGGAGTATGACTGAAAATTATTAGGGACAAATGATCAAAATGTTGAAAAGTCCTAAGCTAAACTTGAAATTCAAGCATAGTAATTTTATGGGAACAAATAACTTGAAATACACCAATATGTGGTCTTACAGTTTCCTATTCACAATGATCCTGCATGTGTTTTAATTTGAGAAAATCTTTAGCTTAAGTTTATAAGATGTGTTGCCAGTTTCAAAGTCACAATAGGCCGGCGCCACAGATCAATAGGCTAATCCTCCACCTAGCAGCACCGGCACCCGGGGTTCTAGTCCCCGTCAGGGCGCCGGATTCTTTCCCGGTTGCCCCCCTTCCTGTTCAGCTCTCTGTTGTGGCCCAGGAGTGCAGTGGAGGATGGCCAAGTGCTTGGGCCCTGCACCCCATGGGAGACCAGGAGAAGCACGTGGTTCCTGCCTTTGGATCAGCATGGTGCACTGGCCGCAGTGCGCCGGCCTTGGCGGCCATTGGAGGGTGAACCAACGGCAAAGGAAGACCTTTCTCTCTGTCTCTCTCTCTCTCACTGTCCACTCTGCCTGTCAAAAAAAAAATTACAAAGTCACAATAAATACATGAGCCCTAATAAAACTTGGCAGCCTGGTTAAATGTTTCCTATTAGCTCTTCTGATACCTTATAAATATCCTATGGTATTAAAATAATAGTCATCTCAAATGTAATATCCATATAATTAATCATACCATACAATAAAGATAGTACAGATAAACTGGAAGAAAAATTCTATCAAATATAGAGCAACTTTCAATATATCCTTGTAGATACACACTCATATACACATATTAGAGACACATTCATTGGAGCTTATAGCACAGCTGTAGGCACTGACAATAGCACATCTACCAATTACTGTGTAACTTTAGTTTCCCCATCCTTACCTGGCTGGTAATAGTATATTCATAATTATTTAAATTATCTCTTGCTTAAATTAAATAATGGCTGCAGAGAACCTACCCCTATTATATAGTACTTATACATTTAACACAAATTATAAAGATAAGTAAAATTAGTGAATTTAATAAAACATGTAATAAATGGTGACTATGTGAAAGGTAGTATTTTAGACCCTTAAGCACCATAGATTTCTCTTAGTAACTGGAAAATAGTTTAATTGATTGTTGTTTCATTTTTGTTTTCCCACTTAGTGTTAATATTTTAGCTCACCATGAATATTTCAATGACCCACAACAGAAATTATCATTTTTCTTTCTCTCAAAAATTAAAATTACAATGTAACAATACTTGTTTAATAATGTAATATCAATGTTTAGTTAAGTTTTTCATAAAATAAATAATTTAAACTTAAATCTATACAAATTGATTTCTTAATTTTTTGGGTTCTTAAATTATTTGATTGTTCCCTCTCAAGTAATAACAGGAACCAGAGATTGTCTTAGTTTTTATCCAACATTAGGAGGTACTTTAAAGAACAATTAATAATAATAGCAATAAATGAAAGTCATTATTAAATAAAATATACTTAGAATCATTCATGAAAATGGCATTTTGGTGCAGCATATTGCTGGAATCCCATACGAGTGCTGGTTGGAGTCCCAGCTGCTCCAATTCCAAATCAGCTGCCTGCTAATGTGCCTAGGGAAGCACATTAGTGAACATGGCCCAAGTGCTTGATCCCCTGCCACCCATGTGGGAGACCTGGTGGAATGTCAGGCTCCTGGCTTTCGCCTCGCCCAGCCTGGGCAGTTGTGGCCATTTGGGAAGTGAACTAGCAGATGGAAAAGATATATCTGTCTTTCCAATTCTCTCTGTAACTCTGCCTTTCAAATACATAAAGTTTTAAAGAAAATTGTCCTCAAAGGACTGGTTTGTTGGGGTGAGAAAGTATTTGGGGTTTCTATCCTCATTCCAATTTGATTGCCTAAAAGCTATCTGAAATTGTTACCGGAATTCTTAAATGTAATTATGCTTACTTTGATGTTATTTCATATATTTTCATTTCATTGGTATTAATATTATTAGACACTTAATGTGTACCAACAAATAGCAATGAGTGAATTCCTTACTGCACAGCGATTATTTCTGGTTCAAGAGAGTGGGTGGACCCAGAGGTTTTAATATCCCCACAGCTGCAGGAGCTCTCTGTAGAGCTTTTTATTTCTACTTGACAGCATTGAATAAATTAAACAAATTATAGGATTTTTCACTTGATTGGTAATCATAATTGTACTGTCCACAACACGTTTGTTATGAGTGATGAATCGTATATGCCCAACACAAGCTCATTTAGAATTACAAGCAGAAATTTGCTGATAACAATTTGAAAACCCATGCTTTTATGATAATGATAGTAAATTATTTTATTTCTAATAGATAGGTACAGTTTTGGGACTAAATGTACTTTTAATGTGATAGTACTTTATTTGTTTTTATTTGTTTTTTTTTTTCTTCAAAGGGTCAAAAGTTCTATTAAATTCCAAAAATGTCTTACAACAAAAGGTATGACATCTTAGAATCTAGGAGGAAGGGTGTACATTTTTCTGTGAGTTATTTTTTTCTCATGATAATAGTACATTTTGCAAGATTCACAATAGATAAAAGATAAACAGATTTTCAGTCTTTTGCTTGTGATGAAGTTGTAGAAAATCACTAGAGACAGATGCTTTCATTCTAACAATGATAACAAGCTAGGGAAGTTAAAACATTGGATATATTTTTCAACACATAAGAGAGTTAAAGAAGGAAACAATTTCAGATTAACTGAATTTCAGAAAATGCTGAGCCTTTCCAAGGATTGGCGATTCCCACAGCTGCATTCATTCTTGGCGAGGGATGGGACTTAACTAAATATGCCACATGCAGGTACAACAAGAAACTGCCAAACTTTGAAATAACTTAGAATGTTCACAGTAAGAGAGTTCAAACTGAACAATATGAGTAGCAACCTCATATATTACCCATGAACATTTTTTTTTTTTTTGACAGGCAGAGTGGACAGTGAGAGAGACAGAGACAGAGAGAAAGGTCTTCCTTTGCCGTTGGTTCACCCTCCAATGGCCGCCACGGCTGGCGTGCTGCGGCCGGCACACCACACTGATCCAAAGGCAGGAGCCAGGTGCTTCTCCTGGTCTCCCATGGGGTGCAGGGCCCAAGCACTTGGGCCATCCTCCACTGCACCCCTGGGCCACAGTAGAGAGCTGGCCTGGAAGAGGGGCAACCGGGAAAGAATCCTGTGCCCTGACCGGGACGAGAACCCGGTGTGCCAGTGCCGCAAGGTGGAGGATTAGCCTAGTGAGCCGCGGCGCCTGCCATGAACATTGTTTTCAATAGCTTGCCAACACTTTTCCTTAGGACTTGCCTAATTCCTGGTGAGAGGACATAAAATGTTAGGGAACTCAATAAGATATCTGAACTGAGAGGACCTTGCTTCACTGCAATCAGGAACCCTGTAAAGCCTGAGGCATCTACAAACAATCCACTGCTATCATTTGTATGCTTTTCACTTAAGATCAGTATCAGCCCCAATAGTTCATCACTCCCATTTAACATTTTCTGGAAACCATAGCCAGTGCAAATATGACTGAGAAAAAAAAAGTATATGGCAAAGAAATAAGTAGTAAAACAAGGACTGGTGTTGTGGCACCAGCATCCCATATGGACGCCAGTTCAAGTCCCATCTGGTGCACTTCTGAGCCAGCTCCTTGCTAATGTGCCAGGGAAAACAGAAGAAAGCCCAAGTGTTTCAGCCTCTGCTATTCATGTAGGCAACCCAGATGAAACTCTTTTCTCCTGGCTTTGGCCTAGCCCAGCCCTGGCTTTTGTGGCTTTTGTGGCTTTTGTGGGGAGTGAACCAGTGGATGGAAGATCGCTCTCTCTCTCTCTCTCTCTCTCTTTCTCCTTCCCTCCCTCCCTCCCTGTGTGTGTGTATCTCTCAATGTCTCTCCCTCTCTCCCTTTCAAATAAATGAATAAACAGTAAAACTACTATATTTACAAACAGAAGTATGTATAAAGTGCTTTAAAACTTAGAGAAATAGGAATGTAGTCAGGGGCTGGCATTGTGGCATAGCAGGTAACGTCAAAGCCTGCAATGCCATAATCCCACATGAGTGCAAGTTCAAGTACCAGCTCTTCAATTCCCATTCAGTTTACTGCTAATGGCCTGAGAAAGCAACAGAAGATGGCCCAAGTACTTGGGCTCCTGTCACCCATGTGGAAGACCCAGGTGAAGCTTCTGGCTCCTGGCTTTGGCTTAGCTCAGTCCTGGCAATTGCAACCATCTGGGGAGTGAACTAGTGGATGGAAAATCTTTCTCTCTGTCTCTTCCTCTCTTTCTGTAACTCTGACTTTCAAATAAATAAATCAAGGAGAAAATTTAGCAATTGTGTGAGACACAAGGTTAATATAAAAAATCAATTTTATCTCCATATAATATAAAAATAAAAAGCAAAAATATTATTTATAATAGCATCCAAAGTAATAAATACAGAAATAAACATTTCAAAAACTTATACAAGATCTCTCCAATAAAATTATAAAACACTTTTGTTATAGGCTTAATTTATCTCCTTAAAAATATATATTGAAATCCTAACCCCATTATCTCAAATTATAGATTTATATAGAGCAATATATTATTATTTAAATTATGATAAGGGCATGCTGGAGAAGGATGGGCTTTTAATCCAATGTAAATGTAGCTCTTAAAAGATTATGTGAAAAACACAGAAAGAACACCATGTGATGCTAATGCAAAGACCGAAGTTATGCCACCACAACCAAGGATGTTGAGATTCTCAGCCAACGCCAGAAACTGTTGAGAGGCAAGAAATCATTCTATGCAGAACCTCACTGGGGCATCAACCTGCTGATAACTGATTTTTACTCAAATAATGTAGAACTATAATGTGCTAAAGATTATTAAAATATAATTCATTAAAAGATTCAATGTTATTAAGTTGCCTACTTTCTCAAATTGATCTATAGTTTAATGAAATATTAACTCAAATACCTTTAGGATCTTTTTGAAAAAACATACAAATCAACTTTAAAAGAAAAATGGTTGGCCGGCGCCACGGCTCAATAGGCTAATCCACCACCTAGCAGCATCGGCACACCGGGTTCTAGTCCCGGTTGGGGCACCGGATTCTGTCCTGGTTGCCCCTCTTCCAGTCCAGTTCTCTGCTGTGGCCCGGGAGTGCAGTGGAGGATGGCCCAAGTGCTTGGGCCCTGCACCCCATGGGAGACCAGGAGAAGCACCTGGCTCCTGCCTTCGGATCAGCGTGGTGCGCCAGCTGCAGCGCGCCAGCCATGGCGGCCATTGAAGGGTGAACCAACAGTCTCTCTCTCTCACTGTCCACTCTGCCTGTCAAAAAAAAAAAAAAAAAAAAAAAAAATGGTCCCTCAAGGTCAGACATTTCAAATCCAAATACTTACAAAGGATCTGCAATAAACAAAAAAAGTTTGAAAATGAAGACTCAGATTTGAACTGCTTTATTTCAGGATTTCCATAAGCTAAAGTATTCACAAAAGAATGAAGTTTGCACAAAAATGAAAAATTCAAATAATCTAGAATTAGAATCACAAATCTTTGCCAAAATAAAGGACATACATAAGAATCTTATTTTCTCAAAAGGAAATACATAAATTGCCAAGAATCCTATGAAAATGTGCTCAACATATTTGTGCTAATCAGTCTTTTAGCAATTTTGGTGGGTATGAAAAAGTATCAAAATGTGGTTTTAATTTATATTATGTTGATCAATAATGTTGAGCACTTTTTGTATGTTCACCGGCAGTTTATGCATCTAATTTTTTTGGAACTGCGTTCAAAATTTTTTAAATTCATGAGAGAGACTTTCTATTGTTTCACTCCCCAAAGATACAAAAGCCAGGAACTCAATCGATGTCTCCCACGTAGGTGTGAGGAATCTAATCATTTGAGTCATCACTACTGCCTTCTAAAGCCTACATTAGCAGGAAGCTGGCATCAGGAGCCACAGCCAGAAGCCAAATCAAGCCATTGCTGCAAAGCACGTATCCCATAATGGCACTCAATGAAGTCCCACCTGCTCCACTTCCCATCCAGCTTCTTTCTAATGGCCCAGGAAGGCAGCAGAAAATGGCCCAAGTGCTTAGGTCCCTGCACGCACCTTGGAGACCAAGATGAAGCTCCTAGCTCCTTACTTCAGTCTGGCCCAGCCCTGGCCATTGCAACCATTGGGGAGTGAACCAACAGAAGGAAGATCTCTCTCTCTCTCTCTCTCTCTTCCTGCCTTTCAATAGATAAATGTGATGTGTATTGAAAAGGTGTTGACAGGAATGTATGTGTTAAAATTGGTTAATTTGGGGGCCGTGGGTTAATTTGCTATGGCACATTGGGTTAAAGCCCTGACCTGAAGCGCCGGCATCCCATATGGGCACGGGTTCTAGTCCCGGCTGCTCCTCTTCCAATCCGGCTCTCTGCTATGGCCTGGGATAGCCGTAGAAGACAGCCAAAGTCCTTGGGCACCTGCACCCACGTGGGAGACCCTGAAGAAACCCCTGGCTCCTGGCTTCGGATCGGCTCAGCTTCGGCTGTTGCAGCCATCTGGGGAGTGAACTAGCAGATGGAAGACCTCTCTCGTTGTCTCTACCTCTCTCTGTAATTCTTTCAAATAAAAAAAGAAAAGGTTAATTTCTTAACTCAGATTGAGATTACATGTGTATTCAGTTTCTGATCATTCACTGAGCTACCACTTATGTCTTATATGTTTACATTTGTATACTTTAATATTAAATTGGCCTTCCATGTCCATGAGTTCTACATATAATGGATTTAAACAACCTCCGATTGAAAATATTGATCATTTTTGTCTGCAATGAATATGTACTCACCTATACACTTACATGTAGTGGGCTCACTAGAAATATTCAAAGACAGGGTAACAGGGCAAGTGGATTAAAGAAAGGAATTAAATATATGGTAGGCTTCCAGGAAATGAATGGTACATTTTCATGCTGAAGCTATATGCCATAATTTCTTATAAGTATCTGTAATAAAGAAATTCTAATAATGATCTATTTAGTTCCAACCTCTCAGGAACTCACTAAAAACAGAAGAGGTAATTCTTTCTTAAGAGAAAGGCTAACAAGTATTTATTTTGTCCAGTAAATGTGGTTTAAATTTACTAAAATAACTTACAATAAATCTGTATTTTTTTTTCAGTCAATACTACTTTTTAGCAAATGTTAGGGAGCTTGACCAGTCAATTGTCTATTCTGTAACTGACTAATTAGAACATGTCTTTACCTGCTAATTAAACTTGACTAATTAGTTCATATAACACCCATGCAAGGTTAAAAAAAAAAGAAGCAGTTTACTTTCCGTTTTACTACAAGAAAATGACACAAATGTATTATGAGTCATGTACTTGGGGGCATTCAGCAAATCAATTGGAGAAGCAATATTTGAAATAAGAGTTTGAGTTTTTTTCACTAGCCTTTTTTGACCTGTGTTTGAGTCTGTTTTTAATGCATGAAAACTGAAAGTGGGTTGAGCTGCTGATTACAATTCTGCCACCCCGTGTCACAATACAGATCCAAGTCCCAACTGCTCTACCACTGAACCAGCTCCCTGCTAATGCACCTGGGAAAGCAGGGGGCCCCTGCTACCCACATGGGAAACCTGAATGAAGTTCCAGGCTCCTGGCTTCAGGCTGGCCTGGCCCTGGCTGATGCAGCCACTTGGGGATTGTACCAGCTATTTGAAGATCTCTTTCTTTCTGTAGCTCCCTCTCTCTCTCACTCTGCCTTTCAAATAAATAAATGAATCTTTTTTAAAAAACACTAGAAGTAGTGATTTTTGTACTGTTCTGCATTCAAGTGAACAATCAGGATATTGAAAAACCACTCGGCTGTAAAAGAAAATATATTTTTATTTTTTAAAATTGATTGAATACTTATTTCCTTGTTTACTTTCTGAATCAACAGGAAAATACAGGTTAAGATGTCATTATAATTTCACTGCAACCTGTGCTTAAAGCACTGGATTCAGAATTTCGTATCACCAGAATGAATTCTAGCCCCTCCTTTGCAAGGTCCTTGGGCTTTTGAATTAGTGGGTTATTTAATCAAGCAGAGTTTTAATTTTATCATTTCTAAAAAGTGGAAGTGAAACAACTGGCTCATTTATTTTATTGGCTCCTGTGAAGGTTTAACAAGACAGTTTGTGTTTTTATTGAAGAATGATAAAATGGTTCCAAAATTTCAGTTTGAAATTTTTAGTGAAAATATTTTATTTTTAAATTATCAGCAGGAAAATGAAATTTTGTTGGCTGCCCTGCTTTTTGTGTTTATTCTAACTATCTTGAAATTTTAATAATTCACTAATGTATTTATGGAAAGTCATATGCTTTAAATTTCTCAGAATTGTCTATGTGTAAAAAAAATACTAATCTAAGCACCTTTTTTTCCAGAATATTTATTTTTATTTTTTTATTTTTATTTTTTTGACAGGCAGAATGGACAGTGAGAGAGAGAGAGACAGAGAGAAAGGTCTTCCTTTGCCGTTGGTTCACCCTCCAATGGCCGCCGCCGGCTGCGGCCAGCGCACCATGCTGATCCGATGGCAGGAGTCAGGTACTTATCCTGGTCTCCCACGGGGTGCGGGGCCCAAGTACTCGGGCCATCGTCCACTGCACTCCCTGGCCACAGGCGAGAGCTGGCCTGGAAGAGGGGCAACCGGGAAAGAATCCGGCGCCCCGACCGGGACTAGAACCTGGTGTGCCGGCCCCGCAAGGTGGAGGATTAGCCTAGTGAGCCGTGGCGCCGGCCTTTTCCAGAATATTTTAAAAATAGGGCAAATAGGGTTTGTCCTGTGGTGCAGTAGTTAAGGTGCTTTCAATGCAAGAATCCAATATCGCAGTGCCAGTTCAAGTCCCTACTCCTCTGCTTCCAATCTAGCTTCCTACTAATACACCCTGGAAGACACAGATGATGGCCTAAGTGCTTGGGCTCCTGCCACTCACATGGCAGACCAGGATGGAGTTCCTGGCTCCAGACTTCAGTCTGGCTCAAATCAGCTATTGCAGTCATTTGAGGAGCGAACTAGGGAATGGAAGATATATAGCTTTTTATATATATACACATATATATAATCTCCCATGTCTCTCCCTCTCTGTTGCTCTGTCTTTAAATAAATAAATAATTATCTTTGTTAAAAATGTGGCAAAGTTCAAATAGTAATAATATTTGAATTTAATTGGAGATTTACCATATTGAGGTCTCCGTGTAGACCTTTATTTGGTCATTACTGTATCACCATGAGGACTTTAACGCTACAGAATCTAACCACATGTGGTATCTGAGTGACCATGAGCTAATTATTTATATTATAATTCCCTCATATATGCTTGGGGTGATTATTCCCATTTCATAAAATTTTTGTTTATAATTATTTAGCACAAAAAGTGCTGTCATCGTTTTTTAAAAACACAGTGAATACCGACTGCATGTTAATCTTTTTTAATGAGATGCATTGTTTAGAATCCAAATTCACAATGACCCAGAGAAGATACTAATTTGTTATCACATTAGTAGGTTGCTTATCCACTGTCAATTTGCTACTCTTCCTTAATAACAGAATCCCAGTTTTCACAGTGAGGAAATATTCTCAGCCAAAAATACTATCTTTGTCAAACTCCCTTATAAGTGAGGACAATCATGTGGCACTGATTTATAGCTAATGAAATTATAGTTAGGATATCTAGAAGGTTTTCTCTTTAAATCTTAGTTAAATATTTACTTGTCTGCCCTTTTTACCTTCTTTCTACCTGTAAGACTAATATTAAAAGATTTTGAGCAACAGGAGCCATCTGCAGACTACACTTTAACATAATGTGCCACATGAAAATTGGTAGAAAAAAGAAGTTTGAAAAATGTGTCCCCAGTTACATCACTGAGCCCACTTTGTGACTACTGGATTGGATGTCTCTGGACTTCTTTCAGTGATTCAAATAATCCTCCATATTCTAATGTCTTTGGTTGAATGCATTAGTAACTAATTCACTGGGTATGCTGACCGCCGACTTAAGTCATTGAGCTATGTGATTAAATTTTTCCTCTCCCTTAATAGATCCCCACAGGTAAAATCTTCAACCATATTAAAATTTAAAATAATGACTGGTGATACGATTTGGGAGCACTTCAAGTAATTAATAAATAGACTGTGGTTACAGGATTGGTAATTAAACTATTCAAGGGCAATTCTTCCAATCTGGAGAAATTCCCGTTTGGAAATCGGCACTGTCTTCTGCTATAACTGGGAGCGTGTGATCCTTGTAGTTATATAATTTTTAAATTCCAAAATATCATGTGCCATACAGATGACATGAATGCACACTTGCTTCACCTTTCTGCCACTTTTATAAGCCACTATTATCCCTATGGACAAAATCATCTATTTAAAAAAATTTAAAATTAACTCTTGAAAATCTGATTTGCTTTAAAAATTGATTGTTTTACAAAATACATTTATTAATTAAAATTATAATCTTTAAAATAAGCTTTTTCTCAAATCAGAATATTGACAACTGTATGAATTATTTCTCAGAAGTTTATAAGTATAGAGCAGTAAGGTTTCATTTTTGAAAAGCAGACAACTTCCTTATACATTTCAGAGTAAAATTACTGCTTTCATGTTTTCACTACAGAAAAATGTGTGTGAAGGTCAAATTTTTCTTTCAGCATATTTTTCTTGACTGTACCAAAATGTTGATGAAAGATAGTTTTATTTGCTTCTTTTAAAATATGACACTAATATATTAGTTACTGCATATCTTACCAGGTTGAACCATGTAAATATTTAGTTATATTTGTTTCAGATATTATTTTATCAAGAAATAAGATAATACAAATATAATTGAAATGCACATGTAAACCTCTGAGAATATTCATATATCTATAATTATTTATATTATCCAAAATTCAGATATGAGGTTTCTGAAATTAAAGAGGTTATTATTTCCTACAGCAAACAATTGCACTGGCTTCTTTTTTCCTAAGTTCCTATTCCTGAGATGATGTTAAGGACAAGATGTCATCCTACAGGCATGAGAGTCTATTATAACCAAAGAAATATCAAAACAACAACAAAATGAATCTTGGTGTTTATAGAAGACAGAGAGGAAACTCTTGTCCTCAACTTCTGAGAGAGTGTCCTTGAAAATGTTATGAGAATAATTCCATGTCCTCGCACTTAGGAAAGTAAATAAGTCTCTCCAGGGGAAAAATGAAAGTGACATCTCCAAAGTTAAAAGCAAATGGTGTCTTTGAGGTCCTGGGACTCATCCTCCCTTGGAATGTAACACTTGATCTGTCTCTCATTCATTCTCACTGTCTTTGAAGCCATAAATTATCTTATAATGCACAATTTTTGGTCCAGTCCCCAAGGTCAGTAAGATTTTCTCAGAGGTCCTTAATTGTATTGAGACATAAAAAATATTGTCTCCATAATCCACACCTCCCTCTCCCTTTCTCCAGAGAAATAATCATTGTGTATCCTTCAGTCTATGTGTTCATACTTAATACCACCAAAAATATTTCAAATCATTTTATCTCATAAAATTTACATGTCTATTCGATTATTTCACCTATACTAGTACCCAATTAGAATTAGTAAAGAATTGGAAAGGTTAAAACAAATTTCCCAAGTAATGAAAAGGCCAGGCTTATCTGATTGATAGCCTAATCTTAATAAGAATTAAATGGAAATGAACAGCTGAGTGGTACTTCTAATACTAACATGTGAGACTAAGATTTCATTCTTGCCTGTGCCGTCTTTATTCTTTCTTGATCACAATGAGCAGCCTTCTTGAAAAGTCTACATGAGGATGAGCATTTAACCTGGTATTTCGCACTGGAGTGCCTGGGTTCATTTCTCAGCTCCAGTTCCTGGCTCCCACTTCCTCCTAATGCAGAACCTGAAAGGGAGCAGTGATGGCTTAGGTAGTTGTTCCATGTGGGAAATCTGGATTGAGTTTCTGATTCCTGGATTCAGTTGCCCCAGTGCCAGCCCTTGGAGGCATTTAGGAAATGAACTAGCAGTGAGGCCCCTCTTCCTCTCTCAAAACCCTGCATAATGTAACAAAAGTTGGCCTCTTGCAAACAGCTTTAGAAGAATTGAATTGTGGCAGCAGCCATCTGAGTGAGACTGAAAGTGGGTAGCTTTCCAGATGAACCTTGTGATGACTGAAGCACTGACTGGTATCATGATTGCAGCCTCTAGAAATCATACATGGAGGACCCTACTGTGCTGCCTCGGGATTTGGCCTACACAAACTGTAAGGTATACATGTTGTAAATTGAAGCCACAAGGTTCTGGAGTACTTAATGACACAGTAGTAGAGAACAGATGACATTTCACTACTGGATGTAGGCCAGTTCTATGGCAAACACTAAAAAGGCTTTGGAACTGAGGAACAGATATAGGCAATTTATTTGCAGTGCTCCCCCAGTGCGCACACACACTTCACACACATTCAACATATGATGATTAAACAGTCATAACTGCCACCAAGATTCCTGTTCAAGATAAGGAAAAATGGGAGGCTCAAAGAACTCACTGCTCCAAAACACTTGTGAAATCCATTTGGATGAATGTTGGAAATTTGGTCATACATTTTTTGTTTGTTTGTTTTGAATTTTATTTAAGGTATATAAGGTCCATGTATTTCAAATATACAGATTTAGGAGCATAGTGATACTTCCCACCCTAAGTATCTATGAAACATGCATTTAACCTTTCTAAAGAACCCTTTGTGTGACTGAACATTTTTCTCCCCTGAGGTCATAATAAAAGGTTATGTAGGCATACCTTTGCATTATCTCTAAACCAAATATCTCAGAAAACGTTTCTTAATTTTAGCACCTTTTCTGAAGAGGCCAGATGTTTTCAAACAATCTAGTTCTGGTTCTCTGTTTAATAAATAGTTTCCTCACTTTTATCTTTTTCCAATCATATTTTAATATAAACAGTCCAAGGAAATCAGGAAATATGTTCAAAAAGTCTCTGTTGTGAAGTAATCTTTTATTGCTTTTTAGGAGAATGGCAGGGACGTGTTGGTAGTGGGAAAGAGTGAGGGAATGTTATAGACATATTGTGACTCTTAAAGAACCAGGATAAGTGTGGGGAGCAACTCGGACTAGACTAAGTTACTGGAATTAAGACTTATTCTATGCACCTGCTCTCCCACAATATGGCGCTGGGAGAGGAGTAAAAACAACTTTTACACAGCTGCCTCCAGTTCAACCAGTAACCTGCAGGAGCTGATCCTGCTCCTGATTGGAGGAGAGCAGCGTACTCAGCGTGTGGGTAGCAGAGTTGGGATTGGTGGAAGAGGACTATAAAGGAGGAGAGAGACACCATGCACCAGGAACATCTAAGGGGAACATCCGGATAACATCTGAGCAGCCCCCGAGAGGGCCGGCTGGCTGGCGGTGTGCCGCTCCCCCGCGGAAGTGGGGAAAGTGGCAGGGGGAACCGCCCTTCCATGGAGGTGGAAGGGACCGTAGCCAACCCGGGAAGAACCAGCAGCAAACCCGGGAAGGGCCAAGCAGACAAAAGAACAGCGCAGGGTCCTGTGTCGTTCCTCCGCGAAGAGGGGGAGCAACAGATAAGTAATAATAATAAAAAAAAAAACTGTTCCACTGGCCTAGTCAAGCCACAAAATCAAGCCTAACAAAAAGGTAAAGAAATGAACTTAACAATGTGTTTGTTTACTTAAATCTTTTGTCTAATTTCTTATTGAGTTGCTTGTTTCTTATTCAATTGTGATTTCTTTATATGAGGGATCCTCAAACGTCATGGAAAATATGTTATCTTTTAATTCCATTTTTATGAACATTTTAGTGACCCTCATATATTCTAGATAGAAGAATATTGTCATATATATTTCTTTGACAATGTTTATTTAAAGTTTGCAGATTTCCTTTGTTCTATTAATATTGCTTTGCAAATAACACATTGCAATTTTGGTCAAGTTTAAATTTTTAAAAAAAGATTTATTTATTTATTTGAAAGACACAGTTACAGAGAGGCAGAGGCAGAGAGAGAGAGAGGTCTTCCATCCACTGGTTCACTCCCCAGATGGCCTCAATAGCTGGAGCTGTGCCATTCAGAAGCCAGGAGCCAGGAGCTTCTTCTGGGTCTCCCACGTGGGTGCAGGAGCCCAAGAACTTGGGGCATCTTCTACTGTTTTCCCAGGCCATAGCAGAGAGCTGGATTGGAAGTGGAGCAGCTGGGATTCGAACCGGCACCCATACAGGATACCGGCACTGCACGCGGTGGCTTTACCCACTCCGCCACAGTGTGGGCTCCAAAGTCTAATTTGCTAATTTGTTCATGGATGGATCTTGCTTTTGGTATATTAACTAAGAAATATTTAGTAAACTGCTCACAGACTTAATCCTATTTTCTTTTAAAATTTTATAATAGTTGGTTTCATACTTAAGTATGGTCTATCTTGAATCATTACTTATATGTTACAGAAGGATTGTATTAATTTTAGAATATGCATTTCCAACTGTTTCATCCTTAGTTCTTGTAATGATTATCCTTTTTTTTTTTTTTTTTTGCCTTGAACAAGCACTTTATACGCAAATACACATAGGAAAGCACTAATTAGAAGGCTATGATGAACCTGCTGCTGCCAACATTTGATGCTCACGGGAACCCTTTAACCAGCGGAGATCGATATAATAATGGGTTTTATAGAAGACAGGTGGTGCTGCCCTAAAGGACAGGTTAACACAGACCTCAGTGAAAAAGCATTCATAGTCAAGGAAGTCAGTGAATACACATGGGAGAACATGTGGCATCTTTTTAGTAATTAAAACCACACTTACACAAGGCAGGACGTAGGGAGCAATACGACAAAGCAAAAGCAACACATCTGGCTATTGGGAAACCAGCGCCTTAAGAAAGAAGGGCAAATGCAAAAATCTCTAAGGCAAGAGTGCTGTGAGGAAACACGGAGCTTGAGTGCTGTAGCCGAGAAGTGGAGTTTAGGAGTGGAAACGGTCAAGGTTAAGAGCCACAGCTCCTGTTTCTGCCCCAGTGGTGCTAGGGATCCCGCTTTGCTTACTGATCAAAGATAGCAGACCAGGTGCTTATGGCTCTCTAGCGAACTTATAAGCCCGCCCACTCCAGAGTCCACCCTTTCGTAATTGGCTCACAAGTCCTCCAATGGACGCACAGCCACCTCTGGCGCCGGCTTTCAAACAGCTGTTCACTTGGAACTGCAGGCAGACCTCTCAACCAAGCTTGAGGAAGGCGGAGAATCTGTCTCCGCCCGAGGCCGGCATGGCCCCGCCCATCAGGCGAGATTCTAGACGGTGATTGAAGGAGGCGGCTGCTCCTCAAGGGCATCGTGCGGCTTAGGTTGTGACCAGGAAGGAGCTACTGGATTAGAGCTAGGCGAAGGGGAGTTGCTAGAAGTTGGCCAGAGTTTTCCCGCTGTGACAGCGTCCGTGGCCTCCGGTGTGTTCTGCTTCGCGCGTAGGCTAATGCCTGGGGTTGGAAGAGTTACGGGGTCCTCGGGATCCCGCCTGAAGCTTCCCCAAGAGCAGATCCGCCCCCTCCCCAAGTCGCGCAGTGGTGGACAGCCCGCAGGTTGCAGAGCTCAGCTTTTGACCCCAGGATCCTACTTGGAAGTGACTGCCGGGAATCCCTGCTCGTTTCTCCTCCAGGGCTGCCTCCTCCCCAAGCCCCAGTCTGGAGACCCCCGCAGTGGTCACCCGACGCCGCGCTTGGCTCGCGGTGGGCGCTCTGTGCACGCGTGCCGTTTTCTTTCTTTTTATCCGGTCTTGTTAAGCTTTGTCGTTTTAAACTGTGCTTGGTCAATTGCTTGATGAATGAATAAGCATCCTCAGCTGGGTGTTTCAGGTCTAAAACAGGGTAATGTGTTCTGGCTACTTCCATCTTAGCAAGTAAGTCGAATTTCCCAACTCCCGGGCAGTCCATATTCATTTAACACTTTTACTCTTGTAGTTACGAATTTGAATTTTATTTAAGCAGAATTTCATCATGTATCCATAATTTGTGACACTTCATATCTACTTTCTAGATACGTGCGTGCTCTCCAGAGAGGCTGAAGTTGAAACATTAAGCATTGGAAACAGTCTGAAGGGCTAAGAAGGAATTGATTTAATATCTTTTTTAAATATTTATTTATATAAATGGAACATATTTCATGTTTTTCAAATATATATAGCTTTAAGAACATAATGATCCTTCTACACTCCCACTCTCTCCCTCCTTCATTTCTTATTCTTTCCTTTGCATAATTTGAAAAATAATTATTTCTAGACGCTATTCTGTTCCATTGATCTATTTGCATTTAAGTAGACACCAAGCTTTATAGTAACCATATTAGAAGTCTTAAAAACAAGTAGTCTTGTTCTGTCAACTTTGTCTTTTTTTAAAACAAATTTTGGCTATTATGAGTCCTTTTTTTAAAATTAGCATGCCTATGTTTGTTTCAGTTTATATTGAGATTGAATTAAGTATGTAAATCAATCTGTAGGTAATGTCTTAAGATATTGATCTTGGAACACAGTTCATTTCTCTACTGTATGTTGATTCATTTATCTTCACAAAGTTTGTAGACATCTGTCACTACCTTGAAATCACATGTAAACTTTGGTAGATCTGTTATAGATTTCTTAGGATTTTCCACATGTATGTTGAAGTGATAAAAGAGAGCATCATAATCTTGTTCCTGATTTTAGAGAGGCAAAATTTATTTCACTATCAACTATGGTGTTAGTTATAAGGGTTCTTTATTTGGTTGAGAGCATTTCCTTCTATTCCTTGTTTGCTGATTGTTCAGACACAAATCAGTTCTAAAATAACTAGCACATATATTAGTGATTCTCTTAAAGTGTAGAGTAATAAGAACAATGGATCAAGAGAAGCAATGTTAGTAAGAAATAATTTGTCATTAAGGAAATAGTTCAAGCTTTGTGGAATAAGACAATTTATTGGCTAGTACATTTATACACATAGATGATACCTTATGTCAAAAATTTTAGAAAAATCCTGATGTCAAAGGAAAAGGAAAGGTTTGATAAATATCATAATCAGTACAGTTGATATTAGTGAAGATTTTTCAATATTACAGAAATTATTTACAATGAAATGTGTGTTTTCTAAAAATGTCATAAATTATTATTTAAACAACATCACATAAAAATCTTGGAAGGTATAGTTGAAGTTGGCAATTTAACTGCATCCTCAAAATTTACTCTATCACCCATGTTTTAAAGTGCAAAACCTGGTATTAAGAAGTATATAGCTTCCACTTCTAAAAAAAGACAACCAGTGATCGAGGTACTGTTCAACTTATTAAAAGCCAAGTGTACCTTCAGGTCATTTTCCAAGTCTTCTAACTATTTTCCTCCTTTAACATCTTGTGGCAATTCATCATTCATTTCTGGGAGTCACTTAGCTAGTCAATTTCCTCTATGATAGAACCTTCTTGAAGTAGCCTTCTGAGTGCATTAATAGGTTATCTTTTGGACTCCTTCCTAAGATATGCTCCAGATCATTCACCACACTATTTCCTAGCTGTAAAATTGCTGGGAGTTTCACAGAGAAGGTTCAATCTATTTTATATATTCTTGCCACTTTGATCCTTAAGTACAGAGGGCTTAAAATCCACTTGCTCTTTGGCAATACCATTTCCGTTAAATTTCCCTGAATGTTGTATCAGTGCCAGAGAAGTTCAGATTTTGTCATCCAGAGTACACCAGTGTTAGAGGAGCTTCTTTGAGGGCAATGCTGTAGTTAGTTTTACATCTCATCACTGATGGAAACCAGTACAGGAATAATGGATACTGGCACAGCGTCCTGATGGGCCAGGTTATACTGAAAAAAGGTTGGGAGCAGGAGAACTAAAATCCTCATGAAGTGTCAGTCCACAGCGTTGTGAGAAGTTCAGCGAAAAAAGGTACTGGTAGCAGAGAGGTACCCAATTTTGAGGGTGGAAGGAGTGAAAATCAGGCTTAAAAGGATCCAGCAGCAATCAGGTATCCAGTGACAGATACAGGTTTTTGAGTGATATAAAGGGATCATTTGGATGGGCTGGAGAGTACACTGTGGGAGAAAGGACACTGTTGAAAGATGCAAGAAAGCCTAATGTGAAGCAGGAAATTGCAAAGGATTTGAAGTGACTAGAGGCAATAAGGGCTCTGAACAGAGGAAATACACATCAGCTACTGTGGGGAAATGGGAACAAGAATGAAAAGGCCAGGGCTGGCGCCATGGTGCAGTAGGTTAATTCTCCGCCTGCAGTGCCAGTATCTCATATGGGCGCCAGTTCTAGTCCCAGCTGCTCCACTTCCAATCCAGCTCTCTGCTATGGTCTGGAAAAGCAGTAGAAGATGGCCCAAATGCTTGGGCCCCTGCACTCGCATGGGAGACCGGGAAGAAGCACCTGGCTCCTGGCTTTGGATTGGCCAGCTCCGGTCGTTGCAGCCATTTGGGGAGTGAACCAATGGAAGGAAGACCTTTCTCTTTGTCCCTCTCACTGTCTGTAACTCTACCTCTCAAATAAATAAATAAATCTTAAAAAAAAAAAAAGGACAATTATAGGATGGACTCTGGTACCCAGAAGAAAGTTTGTGAGGATGGTGAATAAAGTAATGAGGTGTGAGGTCATCTCGAAGGTAAAGTATAGTAACATCAAGGGGAAGATGAAGAAGAAGAAATCAGAAATAAGATCAGTGAAAGAAAAGGAACCTCAGTAAGGTCCTCAGCTAGACAGAATGCTAAGGAGACTCTCAGAGGTCTCAGAATAGATGGTGGCAAGAGATAAAGAGGAATCAAAAAGGAGTCTGATAACTGCTTCTTCATAGAAAACAGTATAGGATCAAGACCAGATTTAAGAAAAACTAAGGTAGAAAGTTTATCATTGATGTTTTGGAGAGTTTGATGAGATGAAGGCCATCATTAGAGATGATTCAGTCAGAATTCATACAGAATCCAAAGAGGAAATAAAGGGAATAACATATTTCACTGATGCCCCAAAGAATTTAAGACCTGTATGTTCAACAGCTTCATATATTGTATAAGAGATCTTGCCATCAGTGATGAAGTAAATTATCCTTATCAAGTCATCTCAAGACGTATGCCAATATACCTACAGAAAATGGTAGCTATAGAGTAAGATGAGGGGAGGGGCCAGCTCTGTAGTGTAGTGAGTAAAGCTGCTGCCTACAGTGCCAGCATCCCATATGAGCACTGGTTCAAATCCTGCCTGCTCCACTTCCAATACAGCTCCCTGCTAATGTGCCTGGGGAAGCAGCTCCTTGGGTCCCTGTACCCACGTGGGAGACCCAGGAGAAGCTCCAAGCTCCAAGCTCCAAGCTCCTGGCTTTGGATCAGCCCAGCTCTGGCCATTGCAGCCATTTGGTGAGTGAGCTAGTAGATGGAAGCTCTCCCTCTCTCTTCCTCTCTGTAATTCTACCTTCCAAATAAATATATAACTAAATATTTAAAAAAAAAAATGAGGGGCATAACTGAGTCAAAAGAACTGGCTATAGATAGAATTAAGTATTACAGTGATCATATAAATAGGATTAGGTGTCTGGTAATAATAATATATAGAGTTAAAAAAAGAGTGAATGCCCCAACCTAGAAAGCCTTGTCTAAATACTGACTGTGTGAATTCAAAGGGCTTCCATAGCCTAGGCAGAGCATGTCAAGAGCCTTGGGTGGTCACTGACATTTTACTTAAATTAACAGTAGGAGTCACTGTGCACTAATTTCCCACTCAGGTCTTCTGTTCTCAGAGTTGTATTATGAGAGTTAACAGTAAAACTTCTTCTCAAAGATTTACTTGGTTTAGTGTGTTAAGTGGAGGATATTCTTATGTCTCAAGTTTTAGTTATGCCTTAGTGTCCAATTCCATTGCTTGTTTTCTTAGGTGCTTCATTAATTAATGATAAAACTTGTTCTCAAGGACTTACTTTTTTTTTTAATGTATTAAATGCTCAAACAAAATGTATCATTCTCTGGTGCTTCTTTAAAGTTTCTCAAAAAAATGAAATTAACTTCGAGATGCAATGACTATGAACAGCCTTTGTCTTGCCTGTTGAACAATTTTTTTTTTTCCGCGCAAATTGTTGAACTCTTTACTTTGTATAAAGTTGGTCTTCTGTGTATAAAGTTAACTGAAACTGGGTCTTAGAGGAGAATGGGACTGGAAATGGGAGAGGGAGGAAGTGATAGGGTGGAAGTATGGGTGGGAGGGCAGGAATGGTGGGAAGAATCATTCTATTCCAAGTTCCCAGAATTTCTCAACATTTTCCTTCCTTATGGTTCTTCAGCACATCCCAGTATTTGATCCTCACGACCAAGATCTTGGTATATATTATATTATCTCAAAGGAGTAAATAAGGTAAAAATTTACAAGTTTTGCCCCAAAGCCACCTAACAGTCATTTCACTGGGTGAAGTTATTTCAAAAAGTTAATGGAATATAGAATTAAGTGATACATTCATGTTGTTGAAAAATTTGAATTCCATGCATATTGTCATAATTCACATTTTCTACAGATGTTTGAAGTATTCTTTATTTCACACTACTTCCAAAGGAGACATCCATTGTCTACTCCTATCATCCTTTCATTGCCATGGATGGACAGAAAAGGAATGTGAGACATGTCAAAGGTTTACTTTGATCCTAAGAAGACCCTGCTCCATTTTCTCAGAGGGACTTGCCTCACAACTGACATCCTTAGAGACTGTAGACATAGGGCCTCTGGAAAGGAAGGATTACAGTTAAACACCAAAGCACTGCATATTGATAAGGCAGAATTTTGTCTTGTACTTAATCCACTCCCTTGTCTCTAGATTGATACAGATATATGTATATGTGTGTGTGTGTATATATATATATATATATATTATAATGAATAAAATACAGTGGTTTTACCTGTCATGACTATTCCTTTCAAAGTAGATAAATATATTTTATAATTTGAAAACTTGAAGGGAGGCTTTCTGCAAGTGATCCTTGATTTTATGCAGACAGTAGTTTTCTGTTGAAAGGACCAGGACTGAATCTCAGCCCTAGGGATATATTCATACTCCATCTCATGTGAACTCCTTGAGGGCAGAATCAGTCATGTGGTACTTGACTGGAGATTTTCAAAGGCTAAGCATGACTTTCCAGATACATCATGATACAAAAGAATGGCTTGCAGAGAAATGCAGATACCTTGAGTTCTCCCCATAATTATATCCACTGTCACCAGATTATGGTGTTTGGAATATTTCATCTGTGTCCTCTCATACACTGAGATAAGCAATTTGTGTGTTTTGGAGAGAAACTCTAACCCTACTCTAATCCCTAGCCCATCTACATGGTTTAGCACGTAGGCTAGTGGTCTGTTCATTGTCGGATAGGATGTTGGGCTTCTCCTTTCTATTTCTGTCGCTCCCCCTCTTCGTGGAGGAACAACACAGGACCCTGCGCTGTTCTTTTGTCTGCTCGGCCCTCCCCGGGTTTGCTGCTGGTTCTTCCCGGGTTGGCTACCGACCCTTCCACCTCCGTGGAAGGGCGGTTCCCCCTGGCCACTTTCCCCACTTCCGCAGGGGAGCGGCACACCGCTGGCCGGCTCTCTCGGGGGCTGCACAGGTGTTCCTTCAGATAGATGTTCCCCTTAGATGTTCCTGGTGCATGTTGTCTCTCTCCTTTATAGTCCTCCTCCGCCAATCCTAACTCGGCTGCCCACACGCCGAGTACGCTGCTCTCCTCCAATCAGGAGCAGGATCAGCTCCTGGAGGTCATCACTCAAGTTGGCAAGAGGCAGCTGCATAGAAGCTGTTTGCTCCTCTCCCAGCGCCATATTGTGGGAGAGCAGATGCATAGAATAAGTCTTAATTCCAGTAACTCAGTCCAGTCCGGGTTGCTCCCCACAGATCCCCCTTTCTTTTTATTTTTTGGCGTTGATACGCGCCTGTCTTCGGTGTCCCGCAGCACACACTCTGCTCTGCTTGCTAGAGTTGCCCACAGGTGCTTACAAGTCCTATCAATCAGGCAAACCGAATCCAAGCCTTCTCATCGCCGTATTGTGGGGAGACTTATTAATGTTAATTCGTGCCTGTCTTCGGTGACCTGCGGCGCATAAGCTGCTAGCCGCCCGCAGGTGCTTATCGTCCTAATCAGGCAGACTGAATCCAAGCTCTCTCATTGCTGTGTTGTGGGGAGGCCTTATTTTTCTGTTTCTCTATCTCCGGGCATTCCTATTTCTCCTATTTTACTTCTATCTACCAGCATTCCTATTTCTCTCATTTTACTTCTAAACTTCTGTTTCTCTTATCCCTGTGGCTTCCCAGCGCCCGCCCCAAGGCTGCTTCTCGGCGGCTTCCCGGCTCTGAGCCGCTTCAGCCCGCGCTTCTCTCATCTGCGCGGCTTCCCGGCGCCCGCCCTGCGGCGGGCTCCCGGCTCTGCGCAGCTCGGCTTCGCGCGCACACTCCGCGGTCTCCATGCCCTTCGCGCCTGCACCACGGCCTCGCGCCAGCCCCGCGTTCCCTATCTATTCACGCCCCGTGCTCTCTCTGCACGCGGCGGCTTCCGTGAATCACACAGCGTAGCTTACGTTTCCGCCACCACCGGCATTCAGTCCAAGTTCCCCGGACTAACCTGGCGAATTCCAACCTGGCGGCCCACGTCTCTGCCTCTGGTTCCAGATTTTCGCCTTTTGCTCCCCGGACTGACTTGAAGAATTCTAAGCTGGCTTACGTCTCCGCCTCGGCCTGCACTCGCGGCTTCATCCTCCCTAACATTTTTCTCTACCCGGTATGTTTCCCTAAGTTTTCTTCCAACAATATTCCTCCCTCATTTCTCCTGGCCTCTCCCCACAGTCCGTATCCAAGTCTAAGTTTCTTATAGGTTTCACTTTCACTTTCAACCTGCAGTCCGTATCTGAGTCTAAGTTTCTTCTTGCTTTCACTTTAAATCCTAACTTCTTTCCCACAGTCCGTATCCGAGTCTATGCCTAGGCTTTCGATAGCTTCTTCCGGCACCTTTTCTGTCCGGTTTTTCCCTAGGCTCTTTGCTAGTCTCTCTCTCCGGTATTTTCCACTTCTTCCCGTTTCTTCCCTCCTAAGTTTCCTATCTGAGTCACGGCACCATTATGTCGCTCCCCGTCTTCGCGGAGGAACGACACAGGACCCTGCGTTGTTCTTTTGTCTGCTCGGCCCTCCCCGGTTTGCTGCTGGTTCTTCCCGGGTTGGCTACTGTCCCTTCCACCTCCGTGGAAGGGCGGTTCCCCCTAGCCACTTTCCCCACTTCCGTGGGGGAGCGGCACACCGCTGGCCGGCTCTCTCGGGGGCTGCACAGGTGTTCCCCTTAGATGTTCCTGGTGCATGTTGTCTCTCTCCTCCTTTATAGTCCTCCTCCGCCAATCCCAACTCGGCTGCCCTCACACCGAGTACGCTGCTCTCCTCCAATCAGGAGCAGGATCAGCTCCTGGAGGTCATCACTCAAGTTGGCAAGAGGCAGCTGCATAGAAGCTGTTTTCTCCTCTCCCAGCGCCATATTGTGGGAGAGCAGATGCATAGAATAAGTCTTAATTCCAGTAACTCAGTCCAGTCCGGGTTGCTCCCCACATATTCCTATCTACAAAGGAATCATTTTCCACTAAGATGGGGGAAGAATCACAGCATCTGTAAGTTAAGGGAACACTAAAAATCAAGCATAAAATATAACCTTGAGATTCTGAGATTCTGAGATGAGGACATGTAAGTATCTTTCCCTGCGAAAACAATAGATTTAGAAAAGTGGCAAAATAAGTGAGAAATAAAAGGTTATATTTTATGCTTGATTTTTAGTGTCCCCATAACTTATAGGTGCTGTGATTCTTCCCCATCTTGGTAGAAAATGATCCCTTTGTAGATAGGAATAGAAAGGAGAAGTCCAACATCCTATTTGACAACTTTTAATTCTCTGCTTCAGTACTCATCCATGAATCAATGTATCTCAACATTCTCAGTTCCATTATGCTCTTTATTTATTTATTTTAATTTTTACTTATTTGAAGAGAAATATAGATAGAGAAGAGAGCTAGAAAAAACCATCCCATCTGCTGGTTCACTGCCCAGATGCCCATAATTCCTCTTTAGGAGCTGAAGCTGGTAGCCAGGACCTCAATCCAGGTCTCCACCTGATTGGTAGGGACTCGATTACTTAAGCCATCATTCCTGTCTCCCAGTGTCTACATTAGCAGGTGGTTGGAAACTGGAGCCAGAACTCAGAATCAATTCATACCAAATGAGTAAATTTAGACTAATAAGCAAGTAGATTACCTAGTCAATAGAGTTCTAGATATAAAGGGATTTTTTGTTTGTTTTTGGATTTTTCCATTCAACTTGACCTAGGAAGGAGAAAGCTGGAGGAAATAGAGGAAAATGTAAATTGTCTAAGGATGAGTTATGTAAGATATAATTTTTAAGCACATTTAATGTGTGTAGTAAACTCCAGTTGATCCAATTGATGAGCCAATCACAGTATTTACTGAATTACTACTTATGCTTGGGATATTCTTCATAGTAATTGTTAGGTGGCTAAAATTGTCAAATAGGTTATTACATTTTTAAAGAAATAAATATAAGAGAAATGTTTAAAAAATGCTGTAATGTGATAATGACTGGGGTGAAAGGCTACTTTAGGGACCATGGAAGAACTTTTTGAGAAGGGTGAAATCTGCACAACCCTAAGAAGGTGGCAATAGAAAGGTATATAGCTTTCCTGTCTGGTAGAATTTCTGTGATGATGGATCTGTTTCAGGTGCTATTAGCATGTGAAATATAGCTAATGAAGCCAAGGACTGAATTTTAAATTTGTGAACCTTAATTTGAATTTAAATAGCCACATATGCCTAATGGCTAAGGTGCTGGAAAGAACAGATCTAGATAAAGAGGGCTTCAAGCTGAAGGAAGAACAAATTTGACTTGGTGACACCCTTGCTGTAGTTGGAAGACAACAAAAAGCAGGATGGCTGGATGAAAGTGAGGAAAATATTTGAAGGAAATGGGCACAGATATTCAGGCAGGGTTGGGTCCTGTAGGAAACTGTAAATAATGAAGAGCTTGATTTTTTTTTTCCAATTGCAGTAGGTGGGTATCAGTGAGTTTTAGAAAGTAATATGCTATGATCAAACTATTGTGTAAAAACACACAATTAGAAAATAACAGTGGAAAACATTGGGATGCAATTGTTTTGGTCTGGGTAAGATATGAAGCTGGCAGAGAAGGTGGTAACAAGTGATTGGGTTTGGAATTTACTTCAGTGATTATGAGACTGACTGCTTGGTGGGGGGCGGCAATAAAGAAAAGGATCAAAGATAACTAATTTTTTGAAGATGGTGAAAACTATTTTAAGAAACATAGTCATTATTTTTATTGTAGTCACACAGGTTGAAATATTATTAGACATCCAAGGGAAATCTAAAAGGTGATTTGAAATACCCAAATAAAATGCAAGGTAAATTCAGGCTAGAGTTGTAGCTTTGAGAGACATCTTTGAATTAATTCAATGAATATCTGTTGAGCATTGTCAGTCATTTCTCTAGGAACTGGAGTTAAAGCAGAAAACAAAATAATTGGAACCTTTCTTATATATTGTATTCTAGTTATAGAAAAAAATTTAAAATAATACAAATAAAAATTCATTGAACAATATTTTCTAAGAACTTTTTAAAAGGACTTGTTCATGTAGAAACTCATTTAATTGTCTCAATAACTTCATGAAATAATTACCATTACTGTAACTATGAAAGTTTTTATACTATAGGTCCCCAAACTAAATAACTATACAATGTACAGTTTCAAATGTAGAAAAAGTCCAAAACAGAAAATAAATTAGGGTCCTGAGATATGCTAAAATAGTCTAATGGAGCTGAATCTGTGAGATATGTCTAACTAGGGTAGTCATAACAACATTTGGGAAGATACCTGGGTGAAGTTAGGTAATGAGCTATGCAGATATTGGAACAAGAGTATTCTCAGTAGAATACAGGGAAAGACTAAATTTCTATGATTGGAATGTTTGTTTTAAATTAAGGTTCATGGGCAAAAGAGAGAACAGCATGTCTGGAGCAGATGAGAAACGAAGGGAATAGTAAGAAATGTGATAAGGTTTGTTATTCATGAATTCATTTAAAACTGATATTGCACAAAAGGGTAAAAATAGGAAAAAAGAACATTGAAGATTTATGCTATACCCATCATTTGGAATTCTGCATTGAAAGTAGCTTTGGTAAGAAAAAAACAATCAGTTTGATTTAAAGAAGAAAAATAGGAGTACTATGTCTCCTACTTAATGGAAATATATTAACAAGAAAGGTTAAATTAAAAAGGAAAAGAAAAATATGTAACAGGAGGGGATTTCTGAAGTGATTGGAATATATTTTTACCAGAGCACACAGGAAGAGATTGGCCGTCACTGAACCTGTGCAGTTCCTCCTTTATAAGTAGAAGAACAAAGTAAAAGATATGAATGTAGGTAATCCTGTGGTTGTACTCTTGAGGAAGTGAAAGATTTTTTATTTGATTTCTTTTCTTATTTGAAAATATAATATGGTAGACAAGATAAGGAGTGGCAGGTATTTGAAACTGAAATCAACATAGGTGACCCACAGATGTTAAATGATACACTGGAAAAACAAGAACAAGAAGTAATGGCTTATTGTTGGAATGAGGCACCATGGTCCCCCAGCTACCTCTGCTTTCTATCTTCATCCTGACCAGGAAATACAGTACGTTGACCAATGTGTGACTGAGCCAGCTCCATATTTTCCCTGAAGGCTTGAGCCCAAGCCAGAGCCTTGAACATTCCCAGGCACAGATATGCTACGAAATACGTGCCTTAGTTCAACCCTCATGCAAATTCCTTAACCAGACCCCCTTTTTACAGACCTGAATAGAGCATCTCTCATCTTGATGTCTGCTGTGAGGACACTGTGCCCCATTGTATGTGTGCTTTCCTAATGGACTTTGGTCTAATCACCTTGATGTCTAGGACTTTTTTCTTTGCTATTCTAACCAATCTCATCTGGGGAGGGTCTGCAGTAGTGCCCTGCAAGAACTCTTCTGCTGCCTCTCTTGAGGCGACTCCTATTTTTACTTTGGATTTCTTTTGTACTTTTACTAGGAGCTTTACTTCCTTTGCCTTCTGTGTGATGACCATGTTTCTGTGTGTAGCACATTCTTAAGCATCTTTTTGTAAGGCTGTACAGGTGGTACAGTTTCTGTTTGTTATGGAAGGTCTTTATTTCACCCTCATTCATAAATGTGAGCTTTGTAGGTTGCAGTATTATGGGTTGACATTTTTTTTCTCTTCTCTTGGAATGTGTTTCACCATTCTCTCCTAGCCTGTAGGGTTTCTGATAAGTATGCTGTGAGTCTAATTGGAGATCTGTTGTTTTTCTCATGCACATTTTAGAATCTTTTCTTTATGTTTTACTGTGGAGACTTTGACTACAATGTGTCATCATGAAGTTCTTTTCTGGTCATGTCTATTAGGTGTTTTGTGAGTTTTTTGTACTTGGGCTGCCCTTTCTTTTTCCAAAATAGGGATGTTTTCTGTAATTATTTCACTAATATTTCACTAAAAAGACTTTCTAACCCATTATCTCTTTCCACATCTTCAGGAACTACTAAGACCTGTATGTTGGGTTGATTGATAGTATCCCATAGATCTCTAACACTGTGTTTTAGTTTTCTAATTTCTTCCTTTTTTTCACTTTGATTGTAAAATTTCCAGATAGTTGTCTTCTGACTCGGATATTATTTCTTCTGCTTCACCAAGTCTGTTCCTAAGCCTTTCCACCGTATGTTTTATTTGTTCTATTGAATACTTCATTTCCAGTATTTCATCTTGATTTCTCTTTAAAAATCTCAATTTTGTATGAAAAATTTCCCTTCATATCATGTACAGATTTCTTTAGTTCATGAATTTGCTTCTTATTACTTCTACGTAATCATATGATCAATTTTTTGAATTTCGTTTCTGGCATTTCATTTCACATTCTAATCTTGAAGTGTTGTATTCTTTAGTTGTTTTTTTTTTTGTTTGTTTTTTTTTTTTGACAGGTAGAATTACAGTGAGAGAGAGAGAGATGAGAGATGGAGAGAAAGGTCTTCTTCCAATGGTTCACTCCCTCAAATGGCCACAATGGACGGAGCTGTGCTGATCTGAAGCCAAGAGCCAGGAGCTTCTTCCTGGTCTCCCACATAAGTGCAGGGGCCCAAGCATCTGGGCCATCCTCTACTGCCCTCCCGGGCCACAGCAGAGAGCTGGACTGCAAGAAGAGCAACCAGGACTAGAACCCAGCATCGATATGGGATGCTGGCGCTGCAGGCAGAGGATTAACCTAGTGCGCCATGGCGCAGGCCCCTAGGTATTGTGTTTTTGGGGGGCTCATGTTGTCTTCCTTATTCTTGTTTTTGAATTGCTGTATTTATTTGTTTATTATTAGGCATTTGTGGTGATACTTATTTTTTATTTGTTTTGTTTTGTTTTCTTTTCCCTGTGAGCTGTTTTATCTTTGAACTATGCCTCTATGGCTTAGTGAAGTGTCTGCTCTTTCAGGGAGTACAAAGAGGTGTGTGCTGGGTGTAGTCAGGGAGCTCTGTTTGTGCTCCAGGATGAGGGAGTGTCCAAGGTGACACCCAAGTTGGATGTGGTAAATTTCTTTTTTTTTTTAATCAGAGGGGAGGTTTGTTGTGCTCTGTTGGCATAGTCTCACACTCTCCTCCTTGCCGCAAAGGAGACCAATGCCTGGGCGCTAGCCTCAGTGGGTACAAATTTCATCTATGCTGCCACAGGAACCACAGAAAGGATCCATGCAGTCCTCAGTGTTAACACGGATTCTGCAGCAGTGACCGTCACCAGGGAATCAGGGAGCCCCCAGCAGTCGGAGCTGCCCACAGTGACTGCCCAAATTCCTAGGCACACCCTGCTCCCTCCCGTGCAGCCACAGTGTTTTCACAGTCCCAGCACACAAGGCTCCCATAGTCACGAGCCTCCAGCCCCTGTCAATTCTGCCAGCCAGACTTAAGCTCTCCTCTCGGCTGGTTGCTGGGCGTGTGGACACCAGCTGGCACAGGTGTTATTTATGTCCAAAATGGCTCCCACTCTCCGGCAGCTAGTTACAGGATGCTGGTGCCGGGTGGTCAGGAAGAGAGAAGCGTGCCCCCCTTTTTTTCCCTTTAGGTTGGCTGACGCACTGTCTCCCACAGGGCTCCAAGCTGTCTCCTCACAAGGCTCTTTCTGAATCCTTATCACCAGTGGCTTGGGCTGTTGCAGTCTGGTCTCACTTCACTCCAGATTTGGTGCTGAGGTTCTCAACTGCTGGGGTCCTGAGTTATGTGCATCCACACCCTCCACATAGATCCACAGTGTCCCTCTAATTTGCATGGTGTTTCCTCTGTCATTTTCTCCCTAACTCTTCCCTGAGATTTCATTCTCCTTTTTATAAGTAATTTTTCATTCTTTCTGAAACTGACCATTTGGGTTTTATATATTTTATGGATGCTAGAAGTTATTTTTTTTTAAAGATTTATGTATTTATTTGAAAGAGTTACACACAGAAAGAAGGAGAGACAGAGAGAGAAAGAGGTCTTCCATCCACTGGTTCACTCCCCAGATGGCTGCATGGCTGGAGCTGTGCTGATCTGAATCCAGGAGCCAGGAGCTACTTCTGGGTCTCCCACGTGAGTGCAGGGGTCCAAGGACTTGGGCCATCTTCCGCTGCTTTCCCAGGGCATAGCAGAGAGCTGGATCAGAAGTGGAGCAGCTGGAACTGGAACAAGCGTCCCTATGGGATGCCGGCACTGCAGGTGCGGCTTTACTTGCTATGCCCCGGCGTCGGCCCCTGGAAGTTATTTAAATCTTCTGTTTAGTAAGGTCATGTAGCAGGGAAGGAAAGAGCCTCTTAAGTATTGCCAGGTGCAGGTGGAAGTTCAGAGTCTACTCAGCTTCTGTTGACACTCACAATGACCTCCTCATTAGCTAAGAGCTGGTGAGAGTTCTGGCTTCCCCCTGAGACTATATGCCTAGGAGAAGGCAGGTTACCTCATTAATGCTCTGTGACTGACCTATTAGTACCATGGGAGTGAGGTAGCCTCCTAAACACTGGGTAGTACCCAAATCCTTAATGTCCTACTGGACCTTTTCTGCAACAAGGAAAGTGTAGGCTCACTGCTTAGTGGGAGTAGGAGTCCAGACTTCACATTGTAATAACTATCCTCAGAGAAGAAACTGTCTCAGTGCTGCACTGCAATGTGAGGTGCTGGAGAAGAAAGCTGCGGCTTACCCCCTGCACTACAGTGCTAACATCAGACTAGGTTATCTTATTATGGATTGGTGAGTGTGGAAATCTAGATTCCTTACTCATCTTTTGCTTGCATATGTGAGGAATAAGACCACATATTTTCATGTGATCCTACAAGGCTGCCTCTTTTCTTGTTCCTTAATTAGAGAAACAGATTTTATTGGAATTTGTTTTGCTTGCACCTCTTAGCATTTCTGGTTTGCTTCCTTCAATTTTGTGTTAGTGATACGTGGTGCAAAAAAAAAAAAAAAAAAAAAAAATTAAGAATCCAGCTACCATCTTGTCATTATTTGGATTCCAAGGTTCTCTAATGTATCTGTCTTTTCTTCTCCACCTTTTAGAGTTTTCTCAGATTTATACATCCACGTGTATAAAATAAAAATGCTACACAAAAGTTATACTAGCAACAAAAATATAAAGTAATAAAAAATGACCTTACCAATAACATATGTACTACCATAGAGATCAAATTAAATATTATGGCTGGCACCACGGCTCAATAGGCTAATCCTCCACCTTGCGGTGCCGGCACACCGGGTTCTAGTCCCGGTTTGGGCACCAGATTCTGTCCTGGTTGCCCCTCTTCCAGGCCAGCTCTCTGCTGTGGCCAGGGAGTGCAGTGGAGGATGGTCCAAGTGCTTGCGCCCTGCACCCCATGGGAGACCAGGAGAAGCACCTGGCTCCTGCCATCGGATCAGCGCAGTGTGCCGGCCATAGCACGCTGGCTGCGGCGGCCATTGGAGGGTGAACCAACAGCAAAAGGAAGACCTTTCTCTCTGTCTCTCTCTCTCACTATCCACTCTGCCTGTCAAAAAAAAAAAAAAAATTAAATGTTATGTACAGAGGTGAACAAAAAACTAAATAAATACAGGTATAGATGATTTCTGATGAAAAAATTAAAAACATATTTATTTGAAAGTCATTGTTACAGAGAGAGTGGTAGAGACAAAGAGAGAAACAGAGATCTTCCATTTGGTGGTTCACTCCCCAAATGGCTACATGTTGAAGGCAGGGGCCCAAGCACAGGCCATTAACAGGGAGACCGATTGGAAGAAGAGCAGTCGAGATATGAACCAGCGCCCATAAGGGCTGCCATCCTCACAGGTGGCAGCTTTATCCACTGTGCCACAAAGCTGGACCCAGTTCTCGCACATTAAAGTGTGTCAATATGAACCAGAAGCCTTGCTAAAACAGAATGCTGAGTCCCAAATTTGGAATTTCTGATGAACTACATTTAGGGGAAAAACTCAAAAATTTATACTTGTAGCATTAGTCCTGAGATAATACTTTCACTAGTGATCCAAAGATCACACTTCTATAGATAATGTCGACCTCATCTCTCTTTAAAATACACATTCATTTACACATCTCAGTGTTATTTATAAACGCTGGAATTGACCAAGTAAATCATATATATAAGTTGTACTGTAGTCTTTCATTACAATGTAGTGTTCTATGCTGTAATAAGAATAATCATGTCTACATGTAACAACATAGGTAAATATTAAAACATTCCCCCAAATCTAAATTATAACAATTTTAGTAATACAATTGGTAGGGTTAATTATTCTCCAGAAACAAAGACGGTTACCATTCAAATGTCACAATATTGGTTAATTCTGGAGAAAGGAAGGGACCTGTGTTGAGGATGGACTCACAGGATGGCGGTTTCTAGTATATTAAAGATGCTCCTTTTCTTGACCTGTCTTATAGTACATAGATGTTCACATTCTGATTAACCTTTATAATTGCATATTTGCAATTTAAATGAAAAATGTGTATTTTGTATATTGCTGACAACTGAATGTATTAAAAATAATAAAGTAACTGAATAGCATAGAAAATTTCTGTAATTTTTGTTGTTGTTGTTTGAAAGGCAGAGAGAGGGGAGAGGTCCCATCTTTTGGATCACTTCCCAAATGCCTAAAATAGCTAGAGGTGGGCCAGGGTGAAATTTGGAGCTGAGAACATAATCTGGGTGTCTCAGGTGGACTGCTGGAAGCCAATTACTTGAGCTGTCACTGCCACGTTCCCAAGTCTACATTAGCATGAAGTTGAAGTCAGAAGCCAGTCAGACATCGAGTCCAGGCACTGTGATATGAGATGTGGGTATCTTAACCTCTAGGCTGAACACCTTCCTCCATTTAAAAGATTAATGCCAATATTAAATCACTGTTATCTCCTATGGCAACTATTTGGAATCTTATTAAATTCACAATGGTTACTTCCCATGGAAATTATTTCTCTCCCCTGAAGAGAATGTTAACTGGTCTGTTATCTCACGGATCCATGAGTAGCTGAACCTGCCCTGCTTTCAAAAGACAGGAGTTAGAATCAAATAACACTTGTTCAAAAACTCTGGACATGTCTACAATATTACCCATAGAGTTGCTATCAGCAAACCATTCCCTTAATAATTCAGTATTAGATTAAGTAGATTGTTATATTTGTTTATTTCCATATCATTTCAAATAATTTTCATTAAAGTATTAAAAAACTTGCTACCTATTGTAATTTAATGAAACTAAAATGTGGTTATTTTTTAAGCATTTTCTATGAAGGGGCTACCTGCCATTGTTATCTGTGATGTCTTGGAACGAACGTATTTTCACTATGTTTGTGTGCATTTCCTTCCTCATCTTTTTAACTTCACAATCCCATCAGTTTGTTCAGAGCCAGGGTGTTACTATTACAATGTATGATAAAATATAGAGGGAACTACACATTCAAAAAAATAACGTACACTGCTGTAGAAGAGGTAGTCAACAAATTAACACAACCCATAGCAATGTAAAGGGATCATTTATCTAAAGTAAATGAATGTATATTCATTTATGAGCATTTTGCATCTTTGTAGTAGCTAATGTTTTCTCCAGCATATCATGAATAAAATACCTGTCAGATCCATTACAATAAGTGCAAACAAGCTCTAGCACTTGGACTCCTTCTTTAAAAAGATATCAACAACATGTAAATCATGTTCTGCATTTCTTTGATGGAATAAAATTGTTAAAATGGCAAAGCTAGAAGTATTTATTTACTTATTTCTGACAAGATCACTTGCTTCATGTTGCATTGCTTCCCATAGGAATTGCTGCTGGCTGCCACATCCATTTGGATCTCTTTGCATGACAAAAAAGCTAGGCTCCATTAAAGTATCATTTGCAATGAATTTACATCCTTCCTCAGGGATAAATCTAGCCATTAGACATTAGGCAGAAAGATTGACTTTTATAAAAGACTACTGTTCTTTGGGTTCCAAGTTGCATTCATAAAAGGACAGGGATAAAATAGAAACATTTGACAGAGAAAGTGAGCTAAATTAATTTCCATGTGACTTTGAGGTGTCATTTTCAAATTCCAGGGAAAATGCTGGGGAAAGTCTATATGAGAACCTCAAAAACAAACATTCCATTTAAGAAATGAGCAAAGCTGGCCAGTGCCATGGCTCACTTGGCTGGTCCTCCACCTGTGGCGCCAGCACCCTGGACTCTAGTTCCGGTTGCTCCTCTTCCAGTCCAGCTCTCTGCTGTGGTCCTGGAGGGCAGCAGACGATGGCCCAAGTGCTTGGGTCCCTGCACTCGTATGGGAGACTGGGAGGAAGTACCCGACTTCTGGCTTTGGATCGGCACAGCGCTGGCCATAGTGGCCATTAGGAGAGTGAACCAACAAAAGGAAGACCTTTCTCTTTGTCTCTCTCTCTCTCACTAACTTGCCTGGGGGGAAAAAAAATGAGCAAAGGACTTGAACAGTTTCCAAATAAGAAATTCAAATGGCCAACAGACCCGTGAAAAAAATGTTGAGGATCACTGACCACCAGGGAAACGCAAATAAAAACCACAATGAGGTTTTACCTCTTTCCAGTTAGAATAGCTCTTAGACATAAATCAAAAAACTGGCCGGTGCCAGGGCTCAATAGGCTAATCTACCGCCTGTGGCGCCAGCACACTGGGTTCTAGTCCTGGTCAGGGCGCCGGATTCTGTCCTGGTTGCCCCTCTTCCAGGCCAGCTCTCTGCTGTGGCCCGGGAGTGCAGAGGAGGATGGCCCAAGTGCTTGGGCCCTGCACCCGCATGGGAGACCAGGAGAAGCTCCTGGCTTCTGATCAGCGCAGTGCGCAGGCTGCAGCGCACTGGCTGCGGCAACCATTGGAGGGTGAAACAACGGTAAAAGGAAGACCTTTCTCTGTCTCTCTCACTGTCCACTCTGCCTGTTAAAAAAAAAAAAAAAAATCAAAAAACCAATAAATGTGGTTGAGGATGTGGGGAAAATTACTCTAATCCACTGTTGGTGGGAATGTAAACTGGCAAAGCCACCTTGGAAGACAGTTTGGAGATATCTCAGAAATCTGGAAGTAGTCCTGCCCTATGACCCAGCCATCCCACTGCTGGGAATTTACCCAAAGGAAATATAATCAGCATATGAAAGAGTGATCTGTACTCCCATGTTTATTGCAGCTCAATTCACAATAGCTAAGATATGGAATAAACCTAAGTGTCCATCAGCTGAAGACAGGATAAAGAAGTTATGGTATGTACACCATGGAATACTACACAGCAGTAAAAAAGAAAAACAAAAACAAAAACATGAAATTTGTCATTTGCAATAAAATGAATGCAACTGGAAACCATTTTACTTAGTGAAATAAGGCAGGCCCAAAAAGATAAATACCATCTGTTCTCCCTGATCTGTGGTAACTAATAGCGTACTTAAAAGGTACTCTTTATAGGAGTGAAATTGACACTTTGATATGTTATGATTTTGAATAGCCTTTGTTTTGACTGTTGAGGAACAGGTTTTTTTTTTTTTTTTCTTTTCATACAATTTGTTGAACTCTTCACTTAGTGTAGGTTTGATCTTATGAGCATAAAGTTAATTGAAAATAGATTTTTATAAAAAATTGGAATAGGAGATGAGAGGAGAAGTAGGATGAAGAAGGATGGGAATGAGTGTGGGGTGTAAGAATCACCATGTTCCTAAAGTTGTATATATGAAATTTGTATGTCTTAAAGGATTTTAGGTTCAAAAAAAAAGTAAAAAAAAAAATGAAAAGAGTTATCTATACTGCCAGTGTGCTGAAGCTCAATTCACAATAGCTAAGACATGGAATCAATCCAGATTCCATCATTTATCAACTTATGACTGGATAAAGAAAATGTGGTATATATACAATATGGAATACTACTTTTGCAACAAAGTGGATGCAACTGGAAACTTTTATACTTAGTGAAATAAACCAGTCTCCAAAAGCCAAATATCATGTTTTCCCTGATCTGTGGTAACTAATAAAGTACAAAATAAAATAATGTAATATATATGAGTAAAATTGACATTTTGAGATTTGATTATTTTTTGCAGATCTTATCTTTACCACTGAGGAGCAGTGGTTTTTTTTCTTTTTCTTTCTCTTTCTTTCTTTCTTTCTTTCTTTCTTTCTTTCTTTCTTTCTTTCTTTCTTTCTTTCTTTCCTTCTTTCTTTTTTTTTTTGACAGGCAGAGTGGACAGTGAGAGAGAGAGACAGAGAGAAAGGTCTTCCTTTTCTGTTGGTTCACCCCCAATGGCCGCTGTGGCCAGTGCGCTGCAGCTGGTGCACTGCACTGATCTGAAGCCAGGAGCCAGGGGCTTCTCCTGGTCTCCCATGCAGGTGCAGGGCCCAAGGACTTGGGCCATCCTCCGCTGCACTCCCGGGCCACAGCAGAGAGCTGGCCTGGAAGAGGAGCAACCGGGACAGAATCCGGTGCCCCGACCAGGACTAGAACCAGCTGTGCCAGCGCCAGGTGGATAATTAGCCTATTGAGCTGTGGCACTGGCTGGTTTTTTAATTCCTACTATTTGATGAATTCTTTACTTAGTGGAGGATTAAGCTTATGATTATAAAATAAACTGAAATTATCTTATTGTAAAAACTCAAAGAAATAATAAGAACTGAAGGAAGGAAGAGGATGGGAGTGCAGGTGGGATGGAAATTTATCACTATGCTCCTAAATTTATATGTATAAAATACTTGAAATTCGTTCATCTTAAATAAATTTAAAAATTTGAAAATAAAAAACAAAACAGAAAAAAAGAACAAAAGATTGAAAGTAAATGAACAATGATACATACTGTGAGATATATACATACACCTGTACATATATGTACACAGGTAGACATGTACACATATATACACATTTATAAAATCCATTTGTTTTATAAAGTATATTTTCCTGAATGATCAGTTAAAACCAATCTCATGGATAAGTAAAGAAAAATTAAAATTATTCTACCTCTCTGAACTTATTATTAAATGATGAACCCCAATGAATGTTATGGGAAGGGGACTAGTGGGGTAGAGTTTTATTTTTTGCTGTTTATTTAGTGTCTTGCTTTTTGAATGCTATATTCCTTTTCTGAAAAAGGAAGAAAGAAATAGCAGAAGGTGAGAGTGTGTAGGTGAGTTGTTAGAGTCTGGTGGGATTCTGAAACAAATTTTAGAACTTGAACACATGTCTTTTGAGACTTCCATTTCTTGTACTTTCGGGGCATATAGAGTGTTTAGAAGTTATTAATATAATTTTTTCTCTTCAGAAATGATGAAGTAGGAGTCCTAATGTTAACACTTACAGTGGCAGTGCACCTGGTCTTTTTTTTTTTTTTTTTTTTTGACAGGCAGAGTGGACAGTGAGAGAGAGAGACAGAGAGAAAGGTCTTCCTTTGCCGTTGGTTCACCCTCCAATGGCCGCCGCGGCTGGCGCGCTGTGGCCGGCGCACTGCGCTGATCCGATGGCAGGAGCCAGGAGCCAGGTGCTTTTCCTGGTCTCCCATGGGGTGCAGGGCCCAAGCACCTGGGCCATCCTCCACTGCACTCCCTGGCCACAGCAGAGGGCTGGCCTGGAAGAGGGGCAACCGGGACAGAATCCGGCGCCCCGACCGGGACTAGAACCCGGTGTGCTGGCGCCGCTAGGCGGAGGATTAGCCTAGTGAGCCGCGGCGCCGGCTGTGCACCTGGTCTTGTTGTACATCTGCTTTTCTATTCACTAACCAAATATTCAAAAAGGAAAATTGCACTATTATATCAAATATTTTACATGGTTTCTCAAAATTGTAAATATTAATTGCAATATATTAAATATTAATATATTAAATATTTTATTCCAAAAAAGTGGAGATTATCTATCCTTTAAAAGACCATGTATATGTAGGTATTTCAAATAGTTAATTTAAAGAGAATTTAAAGGAGTTTATCTTAGTGAAATTTTTTTTTAAAAATCCACACACAGTGTTATGATGTGCATTTTCCATTAATTTTTTCAGGACCACTAATATTTTAGAGTCCTTAACTGTCAGTATTTTATCCAAACTTGTAAATAAGTGTGAATATTTTTAACTATTTGGCCAGTGAGTAGTTTTAGAGTGTAATTTTCACTTTTATTTTAAATTTCCCCATAAGCTTTGACCTGTCTAGAATGGAAAGCCAATGTAATCAGAATTTTTCAATAAATATTGTGAGGAATAATACAAGAAATTTGTTAGAATTATGGGTTTTCTTTTTTAAAGACTTTTATTTATTTTATTTATATTATGGGTTTTCTTTTTAAAGACTTTTATTTATTTTATTTATTTGAAAGAACTAAAGAGAGAGGTGGGAAAGTAAGAGAGAAAGAGGTCTTCCATCCTCTGGTTTAATCCCCAAATGGCCACAACATCTAAGACCAGGCCGAAGCCAGAAGCCAGGAGCTTCTTCTTAGTTTCCCACATTGATGGCAGGGGCCCAAGCACTTGGTCCATCCTTCGCTGCTTTCCCAGATGCATTAGCAGGAAGCTGGATCAGAAGTAGAACAGTGGTATAGGTGGAGATCTGCAGGTTGTGGCTTTACCTGCTATGCTACAATGCCAGCCCCAGAATTATGTTTTCATCTAGCAGTAATTTGCCTAGTACTTGGCCAATGTCATTGTATGTACCAGTTTCTACTTTGGCTAATGCCTGAGCTGCTCTACAGTCTTTGTGACTCATTTCTATTTCAAGACCTTAAAGAGCCTGATATTCTCTAAGATGATCTTTCAGATTTTCAGTAGCATTTCAGGAAAAGATGCAACCATTAGGCACAGTGGAATGGTCCCTACCCTCTTACAAGAACAATGTCCTTGAGTTGGCACTGTGGCCTAGTAGGTTAATCCTCTACCTGCGGCATGTGAGTTCTGGTTCTTATCCTGGCTGCTTCTCTTCCAATCCAGCTCTCAGCTTTGGCCTGGGAAAGCAGTAGAAGATGGTCCAAGTGCTTGGGCCCCAGCATCTGTGTGGGAGACGCAGAGGAGGCTCCTGGCTCAAGGCTTCAGATTGGCTTAACTCTGGCCATTTCAGCCATTTGGGGAATGTACCAGCGGATGGAAGACCTTTCTCTCTGTCTGTAACTCTACCTCTGAAACAAATAAATAAATCTTTAAAGTAAAAAAGCTCAGTGTCCTGCAGATGAGTCAAAGTATTCAAAGGTCACCCTTTGCTTCAATTTAATAAGATCTCCTCAGGGTCAGCTTAAGCCTTGTTGCCATAACCAGCAACCTATGTTGGAGCTTGTTTCTGAAACATGCCTTCCTGGATTTGTGTTCCTCCCTAAATGTGAGGGCAAATACTTCCTCTTTTGACATACTTGTTTTTCCCTAAAATACAAGAAACTCATTTCTGCTACTCAAGGAGGCATGGCTTTGGAAGTTATTCCTTCTTTGTTATAGATGAATTACTTTGTGTGGCAATTCCTCCTGGTGCATTTCTTAGAACTCAACAGGATGCAGGCTCACAATTTTGGGTGGGTGATATTCCTTGAGATCATTTCTAAGATGAAGTAAGTCTCACAGAAAAAAAGAACAGCAATGTTCATCTCAACAACAAGATGTATCCATCTAGTCAACATTTCATTTAGGTTTTCTGAAGCTGAAACCTTGCTTCTGGAATTCAGACATTTGACATGTAATTATGGAGAGGCAGAGACATTGCTCATTCAGTGCATAGTAGCTAATATTGCTACACATATCTAGATAACTGATTGCCTTAAAAAGCTATTAACAGAATGACTTGAAGCTGAAAACGTAGGAAAGTCAAGGTCTGACAGTTTTTGAAGAAAAATTATGTGTTCTCAGAAACAGTAGCCTCTTGCAGGTTAGAACTGGGCGATATCTAGTAGGTTTCAGGAAACTCACCAAAAGGCATACTTAAAAGCATTACATTACTCTGTTTAAAATTGTGGTATTTAAATCTTATTTAAATACCTCTTTCTTCATAATCTATTTTAAATTTTATTTTCTAACTGAAGACCAACAATTTTCACCCTCAGAAAGTAAATAATTCTCTAAATTCTTAAAATCAGTGAATTTAATAATCTTAAAATTCATTCTGACATATTGAAATTTAATTCTTGAATATTGACCTTATTCTTTCAATCTTGCTAAATTTCCAATTGTAATATTTCATTTATAGATTTTAAAATTTTCCTTTTTATTAAACAGCTGTCTTACAAGTGTTGCAGCAAGCCCCATACTGGCAAAAAGGCCAAGGAAAGGAGAGAGAGTAGGCACACCTTGTCCCAGGCTTTTAATCCACTTCCAAAGGGGAGTGACCAATTAACCTGATTGGCTGGTGGGTGCACAGGTATGAGGTCACACAGGAGTGTGGTGAAGTTGTGGTCTTCCAGCTCACAAACCTAATCAATTTCAACCTGTATGCCTGCTTACATCACAACAAATGATTAAAATGAGTTTTCTAATTCCCTGACTTTCCTTTTGTTTAAGTATTTACTTTAGATAATTCATAATTTCAGAGTCATCTTCCCTCCTGTTAGGAAGTAAATCTTTCAGCCTCTTACCATATTGACAATACTAGTAAATCTTTCTCAACAATCTAGAAGCCACCCCTTTGAAATGTAAATATGAGAGGTAGTGCCCTGCCTTCTTATTTATGTGGGAGGGTAGGGAAGAGCCTAACTTCAATAGAACCAATTAACAAACAATGACATCACCATTGACCAATCTCCCTAGTAATGTCCAAACTTCCTCCAGTGTTTTTCTCTTAACTCACCTCAGGGATGTAGAAACTGTCTTGCCTTTTCAAATGATTGTTGGGGATGTTTAGTTAAATTTCTGTTCCCTTTTGCAATAGTTTTGACTATTGAACCTTCCTTGATTTTTTAACTGTGTCCAGTGTAATTTTTCTGTCATAATTACTAAGCCTATTTTAAATTAACTCTTTTGGGTAGTGTGGGTGTGTGAGTGTGCTCTTTTAGTCAGTTGAATTTTACTCTGTTTTTGTGTTTTACTTTTTACTACATTTGTCTTCATAAAAAAGTAACAATGATAGTACCAAAGGTTCTTATATACCTCAGTCCAGTTCGAACCATTCTAACAACTTACATTAGCATGAGGCCTTTATTAAAACTAAGAAATTCATATTAGGACAATGCTATTAATTCAACTGCACACTTCTTTGGAATTTCCTACTTTTTCTAGATTGCATTTAGTGTTCTATCCAGTCATATTTCCTTGGTTACTCCTGTGATTGTTGCACTGTCTTCCTTCATTTGTTCATCATCTTGACAGTTTTGGGCGTCATGGGTCAGATATTTTATAGAAAGTCCCTCAATTTGATTTTATCTAATGTTTCTCTCACAATAATACTGTTGCTTTTCCTTTAATTTTTAAAAATTATTTTATTTATTTGAAAGACAGTTACTTAAAGAGGTAGAAACAGAGAGAGAGATGTCTTCCATCAGCTGGTTCACTCCCCAAATGACTACAACTGCCAGAGCTGAGCTGATCTGAGGCCAGGAGCCTGGAGCTTCTTCCAGGTCTCCCGCATGGGTGCAGGGGCCCAAGGACTTGGTTCATCTTCTACTGCTATCCCAGACCATAGCAGAGAGCTGGATCAGAAGTGGAGCAGCCAGGACTCGAACTGGCACCCATATGGGATGCTGGTGCTGCAGGTCAGGGCTTTATCCTGCTACACCACAACCAAAGCTGGGCCAGGCTGAAGCCAGGAACTAGTAGCCAGGAACTCCATCTGGCTGTCTCACATGGGTGGCAGTAACCCAAGTGGTTGGTGTGTCATCTGCTGCCTGCCAGATACATTAACAGGAATGCTAGATTGGAAGCACAAGGTAACCAGGTCTTGAAGCAGGCATCTAATATGTGATGCACATTTCTGAAGCAGGGTCCAACCCATTGTGCCCCCACTGCCACCCTAAGCACCACTGTTTATTTTTTATTATTTTGTTTTGTTCAAAGATATCTGTATTTATTTGAAAGGCAGAGTTAGAGAGCTCTTCCATCCGCTGGTTCACTCCCCAGATGGCTGCAATGGCCAGAGCAGAGTTGATCTGAAGCTAGAAGCCAAGAGCTAGGAACTTTTTCTGGGTCCCTCATGTGGGTATGGGGGCCCAAGGACTTGGGCCTTCTTGTACTGCTTTCCCAGGCACATTAGCAGAAAGCTGGATCAGAATTTGAGCAGCCAGGACTTGAACCTGTACCCATTGGGAAGCTGGCACTGCAGGCAGTGCCAACCCACGACACCACAGTGCCAGCCCTAGAACCATTGCTTAAAAACAGAACTGTAGGGACTGCATTGTGGTGTAGCAGTTAAAATCACTGCCTAAGATGTTGGCATTCCATTCGTGTGCTGGTTTGTTTCCTGGCTGCTCCACTTCCAATTCACCTCCCTGCTAATGGCCTGGGAAAACAACAGAAGATGGCCCAAATGTTTGGGCCCCTGCATCCACATGGGAGACTCCTGGTTCCTGGTTTCTCTTGTGGCCAACTAGGGAGCAAACCAGCAGATGAACTATCTCAGTCTCTTACTGTGTCTCTCCCTCTGTCTCTGTAGCTGACTTTCAAATAAATAAATAAATCTTAAAGTAAAAGCACGTCTCTAAAATACCCTAGATTACCACTGAGCCTAAATCAAGATCTGTAAATAAATTAAATCAATGAATTAAGGAACCATTGGAATGCAGATATTATTTACTATTAATTGCAATGCAATACAGTTAACTTTTTATGAAATACAATCTTCAGTGCCAACTTAGATTTATTGAATTAGCAACTTTTTAAGTAAACAAGAAATTTAAAGTGAGCATCATTAACTGTCGCTCCCCGTCTTCGTGGAGGAACAACACAGGACCCTGCGCTGTTCTTTTGTCTGCTCAGCCCTCCCCGGGTTTGCTGCTGGTTCTTCCCGGGTTGGCTACCGACCCTTCCACCTCTGTGGAAGGGCGGTTCCCCCTAGCCACTTTCCCCACTTCCGCAGGGGAGCGGCACACCGCCGGCCGGCTCTCTCGGGGGCTGCTCAGGTGTTCCTTCAGATAGATGTTCCCCGTGCATGTTGTCTCTCTCCTCCTTTATAGTCCTCTTCCACCAATCCCAACTCTGCTACCCACACGCCGAGTACGCTGCTCTCCTCCAATCAGGAGCAGGTCCTGCAGGTTATTGGTTGAACTGGAGGCAGCTGAGTAGAAGCTGTTTCCTCCTCTCCCAGCGCCATATTGTGGGAGAGCAGATGCATAGAATAAGTCTTAATTCCAGTAACAGTCTAGTCCGAGTTGCTCCCCACAATTAACAGTGATTCTTATTCAGGATAAAGTTTAAGAACCAGGGACAGATGTAGTGTGGCAGGTTAAACCACTGGTTGGTAAAACCACTCCCTATAACAGTGGACTGATTTAAGATCCAGCTCCTCTGCATCCAATCTAGTAACCTGATAATGCTTCCTGAGTTGTAGTTGTCCTGGCTCTAGTACTTGGGCCCCTGATAACCATGTGGGAGACCCAAATGAAATTACAACTTTTTATCTTTGGCCTGGCTCAACTCTGACTGTTATAGGCTGGTGGAGAATGAACGAAAGGATGTAAGATTATTCTCTCTCTCTGTGTCTCTCACTTTCTCTCTATTTGTCTCTCTTTTTTTGTTGTTGTTGTTCTGCCTTTTAAGTAGATGAAAAGAAATTTAAAAATATGCTTAAAACATGAACCATAGCTTCTGGTTCTAAGTATAAGGAGATCATTTGATATTTATGTAGAAATATACTACTGTTTTATGTTCTAATATTATTGAAAGGCACTCCATTTCTAAGTGAATGTAATTCGACAGGCAAACTTTTTCAAAAAGCAGAAGAGGAACAATTAAAACATGCAAGAAAGACTTGATTACTTAACTGCCAACAGACACTATATTTTAAAGTACAATATATGTTTATACATAGAAATTTTATGAATTTTACTGATGGGATATGAAAAATAAAAATGCTATATAAATTAAAAAATAGGCTTGTTCTCATGTAGAGATGTATCTGATATAATCTCAGTTAATTTGCCTTTCCTAATCACAAGATTGTCATTTTTTGTGGCTTTTGTATCTTTTTAAAACTTTTATTTATTATTTATTTATCTGGTTATTTATTTGAAGTTTAACAAATTTCACAGTAAGAGCAGGGAGCTAGATGGGAAATGGCACAGTAGGATAGTGAACAGATCCTCTGATACAGGATGGCAGCTGCTGCATGCTGTGACTTAAGCCACTGCACACAACACCTGTCCTACAAGGCACCTTGATTTTCTCTTTTGGCCTGCATAATTTAGCTTTCATTCTTGGATTTGGACAGGGTTTATATTCAGATTGTTGGTCTATTTCTGATGTTTCTCTCACAATATCAGTAAATATGCAGTTTGGCTATTCTTTTCTACAGTCATAACTATACCAGATTCACAATTATTACCCTTTACAGTGGTTTTTCAAAAGTAAGCTCTACTTGGGCTTCAGTAAGTACTTGCATGTTTTCCATTATCTTTTTAAAATGGCTAATTCTATTTTTATAATTGTCAGTTGCAAAAGGGTTCATACGGTCACTCGACTCCAACATTATTCTTGTCTCTACTTGATATTTCATTGTCTGAACATTGAATATATTTGTAGTCAGCACATTCATTAGTCTAACTTTAATAGAACTTATTATTGTTTCATATACATAGCAGTATTGTCACTTAATAAACTCGCCAAAGTCAAAGCTTATATATCACATATTCAATTTACAGTACTAAGAAGCTACTCAGTTTATAATAGTTTTTCCAATATATGTTTAAAGATTGACAAGAGATATTTATTTTGAATTTACTTTGTAGTCTTCATTTTATGACATTGTTTTCTATTTTACATTAGCTCTACTTTTGTGTCATTATTTTTACTCTGTACTACTTGTATATGATGGCAACCTTTGTAGAAAAGTGCTTAATGTGATTCTTGAGTTTGGTGATCACTTTTCATCCTAAGAAACCTCAATTATTGCAAGAGATGCTCGCTTTCATTTATAGTAACTCACAGAGTTTGGAAGCAATTAATGTCAAATTTAATTAGACTCTAGAACTTTCCCCAGGCAATTATTCACAAATTACAATGAAAAAATGCTTTGAATGAGACTCCTGACTGAGGCAACAAGACAAAAGCAAGGTGGCAAATAATGGAACCATCACAAAATGAAGTGCATGAATTGGAGGCAATAAGAACATCAAAAGGTTTCAAATTCAGGAAAGCAAATAAAAGTGCAAAGAGCAGACAGAACATTAAAGATAGAAAGGAAAAAGAGCTTTAAACTTGTCAAAACTTTGTAAATGATGCTTTAACAAAGTAACAAGCAAAGTGTTTGGCATAGATTTATGCCATGAAGATTTGTGTCGATTATGATAATGATTTTACTAGTATTTTAAGAAACACAATATGAAAAGACAAAGTAAACTGTATTGGAAAGAACAGAGTTAGAGACACTGAGGTACTAGAAAAAGAAGATAGGAGAAAAAGTTTATATATGGATCCACAAAGAAAAGTACCAAGAAAATAAACTAGCTTGGTCTTGGGAGTTTCAGATGTTTTTGCTCTGAGAGAATCCATCCTAAACAAGACACATGCTGTCTCGATGGTCCAAAAGTAATGAAATACTGAGAATTGACTTATCAGTCCACAGTTAATTAGTGTTCTCTTGATTCCTTAACTTACCTGTCTTGTCTCCTGCAACCTGGTTCTACTAATGATGTTCTTTTAAAGTTTTAGGTTTGAACATTTTCTCTGTCATTCATTTTGAATAATCAAGAAATAAAAGTCATTCAAAAGTTATTCATCATTAGGGTTTAGAATAATACTGTGTTCTGAGCTATTTTTTGTGTTCAGTATGACAGGGAAGAATTTAGTGAAAACACATTTTCTAGTCTCTATTTTCTTACTAGTCCAATTCTTATGACTGTATTCTCACAGTGAGACCATTCTGTGGTTTGTCTTTTTATCTGATTACTTTGTACTAGCCTTCCTCAAGGTGTGGGATCATATAATGGAATTTCAGTTTTCACTAAGCCTTACCCTAATGGCTTATTTAATTCAGTTGTTTGTCAGAACCATGTTTGAATAATACACAGCCTTTGCAATCTTTACCTTGTTTATAACACACCCATGGTGCTTTGGCAGTGTCCTGACAGTAAGTTGCCAGTTACTGAAAAGATCTGTCTCTCTTAGGAGTTTTATTTCAAATTGTTTGTTAAGACTGAAGTTTGCATTTTAGAGTAAGAAGAACCAGACTTTCCTCATAAAACCTGACTTCCTTCTTATATTGCAGGAGTGATTATGGCAAGCTTGCAAATGTCATTCCCATTTTCACAAGAAAATGTTGGTGGTATAGTTAAGAGGAGTAGACACAGATGAAGAAAATGTAGGTTTGATTGTCTCATAGCAAACAAATTATTTTGTCTAACTTATTGTATTAGTTTCTTAAAGCTGCTATAATGAAGTACTATAAATGGAGGGGCTCTTAAAAATCCACTCCAAAAATGCCTAGAAATATATTGTTTCATCGTTCTGTAGGCTAGAAGTCCAAAGTAAAGCTGTCAGCCCAGTCATACTGTGTGGAACGATCTAGGGGAGAATCCATTTCTTGTTTTTCTCCTACCATCTGTTATCACCTGCAATGACTGGCATCTCATGGCCTCTAGCTACATATTTCTAACCTCAGCCACCATTATCCATTATCGTTTAGTATTCTTCTTATCATTCTGTGTCTTCGCATGGCCATTAAAAATATTTAACGCATTTATTTTTATTTGACACAGAGAAACAGAGAGGGAAAACAGAGAGCTCCTATCTGCTTGTTAACTCCCCAAATGCCCACAGTGGTTGGGACTGGGCCAAGCTGAAGCTGGGAGTTTGGGACTCAATCCTGGTCTCCCAACTAGGTGACTGAGAACCAAGTAATTGAGCCATCATCTGATGCTTCCTAGGCTCTGCATTAGCAGGAAGGTGGAATCAACAGCTAGAGCCAGTACCTAATCAGGCACTCTAATGTGGCCCAGGAGCAGCTTACACAATAGGCCACAATTAGCAAACACCAGGAATATTGGATTAGGAGCCCGGCATATACCATTATGCTCTCATCTTAACTAATTATATGGGAACAATCCTGTTTTCAAATAAAGTCATATGCTAAAGTTAAGGCTTCCACATATCTTTTTGGCCAGAAAAAAATCAGTCTATAACATTTATTATTGATCATAGAATAGAGTTATATGCAATACTTTTTTTTCCTCAAAATACTTACAAAGAAGGTACAAGAGGCCAAATGATGAACAGGTCAATGTCAAAATTACTTGTGTATTGAGGATCTTAAAAAGTAAAACTAAATGGGACCAGTGTTGTGGCAAAGTGGATTAAGCTACTGCTAGCAACATCCCACATCAACACTAGTTAGAGTCCTAGCTGCTCTGCTTCTAATATAGATTCCTGGTAAAGTGCTGGGGAATTAAGTGGAAAATGGCTCAAGTATCTGGGCTCCTGACACCCAGATGGAGTTCCATTCTCCTGCCTATGGCCTGGCCCAACTATACTCATGTGGCCATTTGGGTGAGTGAACCAGCAGATGAAATATCTCTGTCTTTCAAATACGTAAGTTTTTTTTTTTTTTTAAAGTAAAGCTTTATTATCTATAAGACAGCTATGGTTATTGTTTCATTATGTGGCTATTACTAAAAATAAGTAGGAGTTAACATTATAGTTGATCAGATTAAAGTTGAGATAGGGCTTCTTGACCAGTTTTTATTCTTCAAATTATTTTATATAAATTAGTCACTGCATGTTTTAAGAGATTTGATCATTCTTTATTAAGAAATCAAACAAAAACTTAAAACCCTAATTATAAATGACAGCATAAGCCAAAACGTTAGTATTGGCTCAATTCAAGCTTGCTTCTATGCTTCCTCAGGAATTAGAATTTAAGTGAATCTGTCACACAGGCAAATGATATGTTTAACTAGCTTTCATAAGTAAATTGTCTTTTTAGGTGTGGATTTTCTTTAAAAGGTTTATTTATTTATTTATTTATTTGAAAGATAGAGTTGCAGAGAGAGCAAGCCACACAGAGAGGAAGGTTGTCCATATACTGATTCACTCCCCAAATGACCGCAACTGCCAGGGCTGGGCCAGGCTGAAACCAGGAGCTAAGAGCTTCATCCAGGTCTCTCAAGTGGGTGCAAGAGCCCATGTACTTGGGCTTTCTTTTGGTGCTTTCCTAGGAGCATTAGCAGAGGAAGGATTGGAAATGGCACAACCAGGATATGAACTGGCACCCACAAGGGATGCTAACATTACAGGCGCTGGCTTAACTGGCTATGCCGCAATGCTGGCCCCTAGATGTTGAATGTTTGGTTTGTCTTATCTTTGTAACACTTTTTTTTTTCTTCTGCCTTGATTTGTAATGGACCACATATTAGAAAAAAATCCTCATTTCCTGATTTCCAGAGTAACACGAGGGATACTGTTATTTTCCTTCTGTTTTCATCTGACAATACCTTTGTTGAACGTACTATGAAGAGTTAACTCCCATTTTCCCATTTCTTTTAAAATGTCTGATAACAAAAGTTTTTTATTTATTTATCTTTTGTCACTGCAGATTTTTTTGGGAGGAGTGACTGGTCAGATTTTGTTTGTTTCCTTCCATTTATTTCACCTAATGAGACATCTTAAGGCAGCAGTTATGTTGACAGTAAAAGTAATAGCTTTACAAAAGCAGTAACCTGTAGCCACATATTGCTCGTATGAAAAATGGAAGTATTGGTTCAGGACACATCTTTTTATTGAGCAACCACCATCTATGATGGAAGATATAGGTGAGAAAGCACATTTCTAATCAAAGAGCACTCAGATAAGGAGGGTCAATTAATCTTTGTCTTTTGAAACTGAAGGTAGGAATTAACTTCTGTAAACTAGTGCAATGGCAAAGTTCAAAGAAAACTTACATTATTAAAGTTCTTTGTGACTCTCCTTTTCCAGCCTGTGCAAATTACTTTCCACTCGTGTCAGCTCATGACTTAATACAGTTGCTAGGGCCGGGGATTTTTACCAATGCTAACAAATGTTGAAAACCATAAATTATCTTGGCAGTGGCTATTATCTAAACCTGAATGACTGGGTTGCATTTAGATGAGCTCATCTTAGCCTGTTGTTATCTTTTGGGAGTTTCATCTTAATGCCACTGAGTGGGAAAGCCAAGTGTAAAGTGAAGCTCTAGTAAATCCTGCCTTGTCTGCTGGCGGGCTTTGAATGCATAAAGGGATTAAGGTAGAGCAGAGCACATTACCTGCTCCATAGCCTGACCTAAATGTATCTTATGTTTATGGCAGAAATGACCTTTGGGAACTGCTGATTCTTTGTATATAGATGAATTTTTAAAATTTACACACCCTGGGACAATCTAATTGATTCTAATTCACCATTCACTGTCTTTCTGAACAGATACAAATTTATAAATACTTAGCATACTGACTATGATTGCAATGACTATTGTGATTATTATTTTAGGCACCACCTACATTTAAATAAATGGCTACCAGCATTGAGAGTGGGGAAAAGTTCACAACACAGTCTAAAATGACATATGTCATGAATCTTGAATTATGGAAGTATTCCACAGGCTTTGGACACCATATATGATGTATATATAATGTTTAAAAAATGTGACATGTATATAACATATAGATATATATATTTCTTCCTGATCAAGAGAATGTGTTAAACTGATTGCCTCAAATAAGCAATTTGACCATGGAAAGAACTTCTAAGCAGGAATTTTTAATGCTTTAAACAAAAATGCAGGCTGAAATAAATGTTCTGTAAGAGAACTGTAGCTAGATAGATGATAGAATTCATGAATGTTTGAATTTATGGCTAATAAATAAAAGTTATTATGAATTTAATACAAGTGGCCACTTGGTCTCTTAACCTGTCAATTTCAATCTTTTCTATGTTTATACTCCTTCAACAAAAAGATCCTTCACATTAATATTTCATTTCATGTACTACAAAGTTTTACTTTTCTTGTAAATCTAAAGAATGTTAAGGAAAATGGAAGAGACAGTTACAGACATTGGTAAGCCTTGGTCAATATGATGGAATTCCCTAGTAGAGCTCAATTTCTGTTTTTGTTTTTTACTGTTGTCAATTTCCAGGAACACATTCTGAATAACAGTAAAATAGTACATTCCTACTATTGGTTTTAGCTGTTTTGCTAACATGTCTTTTGAGCAGTAAACCCACTTTCACTCAATCATCTTCTGCAAGCACTTACTAAAACTCTTCAAAGAGGTTAAACTTAAGAGTTGGGGTAATGTTTTCAAGCTGATTGATTTTTAAGAGTGCTAACTACTTCATGTCTTTTCTATTAAAAACATGTTCTATGATAAATTATCTTACAAAATAAAGTGAGGCCCACATGTTTTCTAGCTTTGTTGCTTTATTTGTTCCTTTTTCACAACCCTGGCAAAACACCAATGTGAGGGGAAGAACTCTGGCAGCATATTTGGCAAATGTTTCCTGGGAATGTTGATCTCAAGCTGAACAAAGATATTTTTCAAAACAAAATCTTGTGATGCATATATTCTGCATTTTGCAGGAAACCATTTCTAGTATATTCCCTGCTATGTGTCAAAGGGATAATAGAATTCTGTAAAATTATATGTTGCTCTGTTCCTGCCTAACTTTAGCCTTGAATCTCAAAAGGCTTTTCTCCAGGAAAGAAAACAACCTCATTTTATGTCCCGACCCTGAAAATTTCTTATTGTTCATAGTCAAAGAACAGAATTAGAGAGCTTTTGCTGAGATCAACAAACTGCTGGAAATCTTGACATAATTTATTCATTTTTCTCTGTACTGAAAAATAATTGGTAGATATCCTGCTTTTTATATGACTAAAATATTAATGATTGACATGTGGTACATTTTAATTAATTTACATCAGAACTTCCAGGTCCTCTTTCAGCAAATATTATAGTTTGCTAGCATTTGGTATCTCCTTAGCTAAGAACGTGGAAATGGAAATCAACAGAAATGAAATAGATAAAAATATTAGGATAACAAAGCCATAAACAGATGATTCTGAAAAAGATCAATTTGGGTGATTTTTCATTCAAATATATTTTAAAGTTACTTTTACTTAGATATTTATGTTATTTCAAAAAGTGAATGACAGTTTAATTTTACTTACAAAGTTATACTATAGAAACAGTGTCATAAATTTATTTTGCATTCTTAATTTGAGACTATCTCATCTGACTTGTCAGTGCATATTATTCCTGAAAGGATGCTGTCTAGCATTTATATAGTTAAGCTGCAGAGTTTGTAAATGATAACTTCCATCTTTTCCCTGGAGTATTATATATTCATCACCTTTAAGAAGTCATCATCATTAAGTTTTTTTTTTTTTTTTCTTCTGACATTGGCTTAAGTACTTGTCTTCATTCTGAAACTCTGGGTCATTTTATACTTAATGTCTGCACCTTTGGCACATTCCTCACTTAATTCTGATCATAACTTGGTTTCTAGCATCTAAATAGATAACATCACCCATGTTAGAAATAAGTACTAATGAAAATATACTTGATATTAAAGAAAGTAGAGAATCCCTTGAGCACTTGAATAAAGGGCTATGTTTAATTCCCTTTGTGAATTGAGTGAGTGACAGCTATTAGGTTAAAATGAAAGAGGAAAAGTGTAAATTAAAAATGATGTGGAATCTAATATTAAGTAATTGATACAAAAGAATGAAGAAAGAGGCTTGTGAGGGGAAATCAAAAGTTTTTGCAATCTTTTAAGCCTTTCTTTTTTATTTGACTTCAATTTCCACAGATACATGCTTTTTTATAGTTAATCTTGCTCAAAGAATTTAAGGAAATGAAATATTTAAAATACATCAGAGGCTAGCATGTGGTACAATGAGTTAAGCTGCCACCTGCAAAGCCAGCATCCTATGTGAGCATCAGTTCTTGTCCTGGCTGCTCCACTTCCAATTCAGCTTCCTGCTAATGCCCTGGGAAAGCAACAGAAGGTGGTCCAAGTGCTTGGTCTCTGCCACTCTCTTGGGAGGCCAGGTTGGAGTTCCTGGCTTTTGGCTTTGCCCTGGTCTGGCCTTGGCCTTTGTTTCCATTTGGGGAGTGAACCAGTGGATAGAAGATTCTCTCTCTCTCCCTCTCTGTAACTCTGACTTTCAAATACATAAGTGATTTTTAAGTAGATTGCATCAGAAGTCATTTAATCCCCTTGCATGTGATTTTTTGGAGTACCAGTTATCCTCGAAAATCTTCATTAAATGAGAATTTGTACCAGCATTGTTAGCTAGAATTAAATGAAAATGGACAGCACTGAAGGCCTCGTGTTTGGGTTCTAGTTTTTCCAGAAGAGTTTTGATTTATGCCTTGAGAAAAGAAAACTCTCAAGGGCATATTGAGAGCTAATCTCAGTTTATTTTAAGATGGAAAAAAAGCTAATTAGACACACAGTTTAGGCTGAGTGAAATTTTGCCTCTAGACTAATTGTCAAAGAACGACTCAGAAACAATTACATTACAGCATAAGAAAAACAATAATTATGATAGATTAATGCATAGAAAGATGATAGATAGAAAGGAGAGCATTCTCTGAGAAGAATATCTTTGAACAAAGGCAAGGGTGAGGCTTGTATAGGCAAAAGCTCCCAGGTTGAACAAGGAACTGTGACTAGTGGTTTGGCAAGTCTTTGCCTTTCCAATTCCCAGTTTATTAGCTGTAGTGGAGCTCTGGGAATGCCAATTGCTAAATGTTACATGTATTTTTTTTTTTTTAATGCAACAAATTTGATTTAGCATGGTTAGTCCTGACATCCAGCACAAAATGTTCCCGGAGGATAATAAAAACCATCCTTTACAAAAAGAAAACAGAAAATACATTATTGAGTCAAAACATTTTTACACTTAGATGGTAAACTGCAATAACTTATTTTGGGGACCTACTGATAAGAGAAAGGAAGAGAAGAAAAGAATGTCTTAAGAAGAGTTCAGTCTCTGCTGGTATCAGAGCTGTCAGTAGAGGTTACTGAGATTGGCCGTCTCTCTTGCATTTTGCATTAGCACTCTAAGCTGGAACTGTCTATGGGACAGAGGCTGTCTATGCTTCAGAACAACATCCAGGTCTATTACTCCTCGCCTCAATGCTACTCTGAGGTAAAAGTGTCTTCAATTGCATTTTCCTATGCATACAGGTTTAGGATTGGTTTGTAAAGTGAGCTACTTTTTTTTAAGGTTTATTTATTTGAAAGTCAGAGTTACACAGAGAGAGAAGGAGAGGCAGAGAGAGAGAGGTCTTCCATTTGCTGGTTCACTCCCCAATTAGCCACAACGGACTGAGCTGCACCAATCTGAAACCAGGAGCCAGGAGCTTCTTCTGGGTCTCCCAAGCAGGTGCAGGGGCCCAAGGACTTGGACCATCTTCCACTGCTTTCCCAGGCCATCTGCAGAGAGCTGGATCGGAAGTGGAGCAGCTAGAACTTGAACTGGCAGCCATATGGGCTACCAGCACCTCAGGTGGTGGCTTTACCCACTACACCACAGGGCCAGCCCGAGGGTACTTCTTATTTATTTATTTATTTTTATTGCAGGGGCCCAAGCACTTGGGCCATCCTCCACTGCCCTCCCGGGGCCACAGCAGAGAGCTGGACTGGAAGAGGAGCAACCAGGACTAGAACCGGCGTCCATATGGGATGCCAGCGCTGCAGGCGGAGGATTAACCAAGTGAGCCACGGCGCTGCCCCCCCACCGCCCAGTGTACTTCTTGATCTAAGCAGGTAACCATCTCTTCCAGTTTCTCCTGTCTTTATTCAGAGCATTGTCTCTTCTTTTCCAGGCATTGAACTCTGCCTGAACATGATCCATTTTCTCCTTCATCTGCCATCTCAGCTTGTCACTGATGGCTGAGATGAGAGAGGCTCAGGTGGTGTCCTCGCTGATTCTACTGCCCCTGATAGGGAAGAATACTGAAAAGTTGTGGCAGTATGGATCACCAGGTGAGTGAGATGGCCAGGGTAACCACTGGAATTGGGAGGGTATCCAGATGGATATGCAGATTCTGCATGGCAAACCTTGCATGTAGGAAGTATTTGGTGTTCCTGCCGCCTGGTGTGAAGGATGGGCTGCTGGAATAGTAGGACGAGAGAAAACTGCAGGTTCATCGGAATACCACGGTCGTGACCAGAAGAAGCCCCAGCTAGTTTGACGGGGTCTTTCCTTGTGTAGTTAAGGAAGATGTGCCTTCCCATTTGTGTCAGCATGCTTTCCTGCTTCAGTCGTCATTGCACTAGCAGGCTTAACAAAACAGGAGGATGAAATGGGTATGTGTCCAGCGGTCACGTGCATATTGGAAGGTTACACATATTACTTCTATAAGGCACAGGAATTGTTCCACTGGGGTTCATTGATTCTCTGGAACTGAAAACATGAATCCAGTAAAGGTTTGAGATCTTTGTAAAGAGTCATAACACTGACAGTATCACGTATGGTTAGGTCTCTGTATTTGAACTTGGACACTATTTTCTTGAACTGGCTCTCTGATACCACCACGACCACAACAGCAACCTCACAACTCCCATGTCTACAGGTAGAGAGTCAGTCACTCTGAGGCTGCCCTGGGCTGCCCCAAGGCAACTGCACGCTGAATGCTAGCCTCCTACCCACACCTGTAATCACATCCAATTGTTCAGCATAGGGTGCTAAAATCGTTGGGAGTCAATCTAGCAGACCCTCACTAGTTTCATGGAAAACAATCATTCTTAATTCATTTGATGATCTTGGCTGTTTACTGTCTTTAAACTATTCAAGCGCAGGGTGACACTGACTGCACCTCTTTAAAAGCATGCTCAATTAAAATATCCTCAAATTTTTTAAAACTCAAAATGTGGTCCCTTGTCTTGTTGATCTTTTTTTTATAAATTTTCATTATTTTAAAGCACAATTGTCTTACTATTTGGCTGGTGCTGCTGCTCAATAGGCTAATACTCCGCCTGCAGCGCCAGCACCCCAGGGTTCTAGTCCCAGTCAGGGCACCAGATTCTGTCCCGGTCGCTCCTCTTCCAGGCCAGCTCTCTGTTGTGGCTCGGGAGTGCAGTGGAGGATGGCCCAAGTGCTTGGGCCCTGCACCGCATGGGAGACCAGGAGAAGCATCTGGTTCCTAGCTTCGGATCAGCGCAGTGCTCCAGCCGCAGCGGCCATTGAAGGGCGAACCAATGGAAAAGGAAGACCTTTCTCTCTGTCTCTCTCTCTCACTGTCCACTCTGCCTGTAAAAAAAAAAAAAAAAAAAAAAAAAAAAAAAAAAAAAAAGCCATTATCTTACTATTTATATAAAAACACTATGGAGTTTTGCCTGTGTCCAGTTTTTGCATTCAACTCTGCGATAGCCAATTCTAGAAACATGGGGCCCATTTGAGATGTATGTACAGTAAACACAAGTGTTTGCTCCATTCAATCTGAAAAGCTTTCAAACCAGCAGAAACAGGTCATTTGGTTCAACTTTTTTCCTCTAAAAACATCTTTGTCCTACATTTAGTGTGCAGAGATTTTCAACAATAGCAGACAAGGAATGCCAATGTTTTCTTTCCTTAAGTAGTATCAAGAAAAGTCCTCAACTCTTCTGCCTCTGAACATAATTTGAAAACATCTACTTGTGCATAGTTAATACCCCAACCTGCAAGATGCAACCAAATGTCACAGAATGGTACAAAAATGAAGGGGAGAGGCAGACTGTTCTTAGTTTAGACAATAAAGGGTTGTATTCCTGGAGAGATTTTAAATACAACAATGAAACTGGCTAAAATTTTATCTGCTTTTCTTCTTTATATTGTTATGCTCCAACAATCCTAAACACTGTGGATGATAATATACTCCTCCCTGCCAGGGTTGACCACTTCCACTACCAACTTCCCCCACAGGTGATGGAAGAAAATGGACATGCCAGTGTAGATGTATGAGAAATCTGGACAGGATATTGAAGCTAAGACCTAGTGTGAGGACCAAATAGAGAGTAATCTTAATATTTTTATAGTAATTTATGCACATATTGTGCTGTAAACCTAAAAATATTTTTTCTTTAACTATTTTCTGCCTTAGTGAACAAAGAACAGAAGTGCACATTTTATTATGAAAATGCATACTAAATGTCCATTTGTTAGGAAAGTTTATTTGATCCATAAAAGGAAACTTGATGATATCACTGCATAAAATGCAGAGAAACAAATCTGCAGAAGAAACATCAGCATTTACTTAAAAAGTGCTTTACGAACAGTGGCTCTCCCAGAAGATGATATGCGTACACAGCTGCAGCATGTGCATTTATAATGGCACTCAGTGAAACTAAACATTTTAGTTAGAGTGACCCTTTTTCTAAATTATTTTCATTCATATTCAATTCCAAGTTTTCTACTGCACTTATAAAACATAGTGTCGCTCCCCCTCTTCGTGGAGAAACGACACCAAACCCTGCCTAGGCTTCACATCCGAGTCACGGCACCATTATGTCGCTCCCCGTCTTCGTGGAGGAACGACACAGGACCCTGCGCTGTTCTTTCTGTCTGCTCGGCCCTCCCCGGGTTTGCTGCTGGTTCTTCCCGGGTTGGCTACTATCCCTTCCACCTCCGTGGAAGGGCAGTTCCCCCTGGCCACATTCCCCACTTCCGCAGGGGAGCGGCACACCGCCGGCCGGCTTTTCTCGGGGGGCAGCACAGGTGTTCCTTCAGCTAGATGTTCCCCTTAGATGTTCCTGGTGCATGCCGTCTCTCTCCTCCTTTATAGTCCTCCTCCGCCAATCCTAACTCGGCTGCCCACACGCCGAGTACGCTGCTCTCCTCCAATCAGTAGCAAGTCCTACAGTTAATTGGTTGAACTGGAGGCAGCTGTGCGGAAGCTGTTTACTTCTCTCCCAGCGCCATATTGTGGGAGAGCAGATGCATAGAATAAGTCTTAATTCCAGTAACTCAGTCTAGTCCGGTTTGCTCCCCACAACATAGAACAATGACTGTTGATGTGTTGGCTTCACTTACAAAGGAAAAAATTGGAAAACAGATAAATACGTTTTTATATTGGTGACGTCAGATTCTATAAAGAGAAAATCTGCTATGTAAACTGTAAGGGTGACTTGATTTTGGGAGGGGATTATTGAATTCATTAGATTGAATCATAACACTGTCAAAGATGAAGCATCAAAAGTTACTTAGAAAGCTAATGTAACTTCACCTTACAAAGTTCAATATTGACAATGAAATTATTTATTATAATAAAAATGGAAATTTGATGAGATGAAGCTTTGTGGGTAAAAGAAGTCTTTGTGTATGATACTAGTAATTTCAAAGAATTTGAAATAGCATATAGTAGCACATATATAATTTATATCTAAAATATTCTGTGATATTCTAAAATCAAAATGCAAGCTATAGTTTTATTTATTTACAAAATACAATGTAGAGTTTTACATACTGACAGTTCCTAAAATATAAATTTTTGTTACAAAATTGATATTAAATATTAAGAAGTACTTCAGCATAGCAATGCATGCTTTTTATCTGTTTTTCATCATTAATTTGGTTTTAGAAATGTTCAAGCCTTTTAAAAGATATATTTGGAATCACATTAATTGTACTAAAATGGCATTGAACTATCTGAAGTCAGTTTCAAATTATAGCTCTGTAATCTTCAATATCCATTTGAAACTTTTAATCAAACTATTCTTCAAATGGAGCTCTAAAAATGTCCTCTCTTTAAACTTTTAGAAAATTGTGATTATGGAAACAATGTTTTAAATAGAAAGACATTGGAATATGTCATTGCAAAGATGAAGGATGAATTGAACAAGTCAGAGTTTAAATAGTGTATCAAATTTAATTTTGAAGCATTATATTCATATTTTGGTATATATCTCAATGTGTGTTTTTTTTGATCCACTAATTTGAAATTTGAAAATATCGCTTGAAAAATAATATTTGATCTGGGAAAGGAGTTCAAAATACTAACATATCATAAGGTCTATAAATTATTTTAAAAAAATGTTCTAAGGTATCTGTTAAATTTAGAGGTCATACACATACATATCTCTTGTGCTTGTACACTTACATAAAGATAGCATATGTGTGTTTGACTCTGTATGTGCTTTGTGTGTATGTGCGTGTGTGTGTGTGTGAATAGTTACACGTATTTAAAAACAAGAAAGTTCTATTCATCCATCTTGTTCTCTTGAACAGAGCTGCTAAACAATCAAAGTATTACAATTTTTAAGAGGGTCTTAAGTTTTTGGAAAGAATCTTTAGTATGCACATGTCTCAAAGTTTTTCCAAAACTATTCCAAAAATTTCTCAAATTTTTCTAGTATTTAATTACACATGAAGGTGTTAAAAAAAAAAAAAGGCAGAGTTACAGAGAGAGAGAGATTCCATTTGCTGGTTCACTCCCCAAATAGGGAGTATACTCAATGGAACAATCTTTAGCACAGATATAATGCAGTAAAAAAGTTTCATTTACTCTACTTTTATTTTCACTACTTTGTTGTTTTATCTTTTTTTTTTTTTTTTTTTTTTGCCTTCTACTTCTTTCCCTTGTCTGTCATCACATGCACTTCTACATGTACTTATGAGCTTTCATCCTATTTCTTTTGTATTTTTAAGAGGCAACATAGCCGGTGCTGTGGCTCAACAGGCTAATCCTCCGCCTTGCAGCACAAGCACACCAGGTTCTAGTCCCGGTCAGGGCGCCGGAGTCTGTCCCGGTTGCCCCTCTTCCAGGCCAGCTCTCTGCTGTGGCCCGGGAGTGCAGTGGAGGATGGCCCAAGTGCTTGGGCCCTGCACCCCATGGGAGACCAGGAGAAGTACCTGGCTCCTGCCATCGGATCAGTGCGGTGCGCCAGTAGCAGCGTGCCGGCCGTGGCGGCCATTGGAGGGTGAACCAACGGCAAAAGGAAGACCTTTCTCTCTGTCTCTCTCTCTCTCTCACTATCCACTCTGCCTGTCAAAAAAAAAAAAAAAAAAAGAGGCAACATAGAGTGTGATTCGAAGGCAAATTGAGAATTTTATATACTTTAAGCATTCTTTAATAATGAATGACAATTCTCTCTTTGAGTACAATATACATTTCTAAAATGAAATTAGGTATGGAAAGCAAAAGAAAAAAACACTGAAGTAATTTATTTGATCTTGCTTCATAAAAAGTTCATTTGCATTGTGCTTCAGGAAATGTAAGAGTAAACTGAATTGTGTGTATTTTAAATGAAAGAATGCTTAATTAAACTTACCAGAATGAGAATATTGATGAATTTGCACATTATATTTTTCATCTATTTAGAGACAATTGCTGAGTTTTCAGCATGCTTAATGGGCTCACCTGATTAACTTTCCACATTAATATTATTATCAATGGAATAACTTGAATTAGGCTCTTGATGGTGACCAGGAATGACTTTTTGATCCTCACTAGCATCAATTATCCTTACAACACTTAGTCATGAATTCTAATCAAGTTAACTACATTCTGCTTTTCTATGAGAAGGAAACAATAAGAGCCAAGCTTATCAAACTCAGGTGTAGATATTTGTCTACATTCTAGCTTAGGTAATACTGTTATAACAAATAACTATCTTAAAACTAGCAAAATTCCAAAGTTCACATAAGCATGAGAGTCCATTATATTTTAGCCTTGGTTCAAGTTTCTCTCCTGTTCATTTTGGGCTCCTTCCCAAAGGTGCTTCTCATCCCTGGGTTGTGATGCCTCCTAGGCTATGGACATGCTCAAATGTTGATGTGCATAGTAACTCTTCCATTCATATTTAATTAAGTAAAATCAATTACATGAAAAACAGAAATTAAATTCCGCAATAAGCAGGGCTGGTGGAAAGAGGCAGTGAGTATCTTGACAATAGTACATTTTCTCAGTGACAAAAACTAGAAAATGTTTGCATCAGACCTAATGCCTTTTAATGACTTTTGGCCAGTATCCCCTTTCCAATTCTCTCAAGATAATTTAAGGAGTCATGCAGAGAAATTTGGATTAGCTCCCAAGATAAAACCTATTTCCTATTTACCTTTCCTGCTTATCTCCTTGTTATCAATTAAAAATAAAGGAAAATCACTATTCTTTCCTTTTGTAAAAATCCTTCTCAAACATATTTACCCCATCACTTGCTACCTTCCAGATTTACTACCTTGAGGAACTTCCTGCCTCTCAAACTCATTCATTTCTCACAATGCATATTACAAGTCTGACATTACTTTTTTCTCCATTAAGCTAAATTCTCTTATCATTACATCAATTGAGCTGAAAGATATTTAAAAAAAAAAAAAAGATACCGAATCACTGAGTATAAGAGAAGAAACCGGGCATTAGTGCCTCAGCCTCTGCCCTCTTAGGAGCCAGCCTACCTATATAAACCTTGTAATAATTATCTGCTTTCTCATAGTGAAAGAAGGTGAGCAGTAACTTGCTAATCAGCTGCACTACTGAGAGGTAAGTCTATCTAACTCAGGGATGATGTATTATGAATTGTAGAGGAAAAGCTTTATTCTACAATCACCTTACATGGTAATTAAGGCGATTTTTTATTATTCACACTCCTGCACCTTTTGCCCAACTTGTTTCATTGTTGACTTAGGACTCCTTGATCCCAGATTTACAATGTCCACATCGTTTTGTCTTTCTGTGGACTTGCTTTAAAACCATATTTCCTCTCCGTATCGTGTTGCTGAGCCTTTCTGGGAGGTATGCCATGGTTCTGTGATTAGATGGAATTGTACCTTTATAATCTACCGAATTTCCTTCTCAGCAATACATTCAGCACTTAGTGAGTATGGCTAGATGAGAAGTTAAAAGCTTAACCTTAAAGTTAAAAATGTTTTGGCTCCTTCATCTTCAGTACACGATCCTGCGCATGTTATTTAACATTTCTGTTCCTTGGGTTCCCCATCTGTACAACTGAGATATTACAGTATTCAGCTCATGTGGTAATAGAGATAACATTATACTCACGACATTTCTTGAAAATGTCAGGTATTATTATTGTGTATCATATATCTTACTCAATTTATCCTGTGTACATATTAGATACTTTCTCCAATCTTATTTTTCTACATAATTTTAGTATTTTTTTTTGTTTTTTAAACATTGACTGAACACAGCTTTTAGCCCTGGTGAGAGGCCAATTCTCCTTTAGCTGCTAAGTCCACATTATAACCACTTGTCCTATGGAGCTTTTGTATCCCTGACCACAAGATACTATCTCTAATTGCACCAGACCTAGAGACTAGACAACTGGGGCCAGATAATACAACTCAAAGCCCAATAAATTGTTTAAATATGCTAATGTATGAGGATTCAAAAAAAATTTAACTAACTGCAACTCATTTGCCATCTGTAAACTGCCCAATATAGCTCCAGCTTACTGTTAAACTGCCCCAGGTACATTATATTTCCTTGTGTTGCCCTGCATGACAGCTGTCTTTCATTTGGAATTATATGAAAAAGTTGTGTCTTTTAACTATTTGAATGTCAATGTGTTGTACCCTACCATCAAAAACAGATCTTTAAATCTTACAAAACAATGTATTCTTTATACTCTAGCAGACTCTTCCTATACTACATGCTAATAAGTGAATTATCCAACAGACATTTGTGAAGTCCAACATCACGTACTTGACCAAAATTCACAGGTTAACTCCTTTCCCCACTTTCAGAAGGGGAAGTGTGTCTTTTCCTATTCAAGACTTATCTCACCTCTCTACTCTTGAACATGTCATCTTTTCTCCCTTAAGGGATTTGGTATCCTACTTAGTATATCCTTTCCTGACATGCTGTGATGTTTCTATTCAGTAAATACTTTATGGTACATCTGCATAGTCAAGGGAAATAAGTCCTGTTAATCATTATGTCCTTTGACTAGTGAATCCTATCTATACCCTTCTCTTCAAACCAATAACCTTCAAAGAATATTCTCTATAAGTTGTTCTGTCTTAGCTTCTTTCCTTCAACTTCTACCAATTAAACTATGGCAACTACTCCCATCATTGAATCTGCCTTGACAAATGTTACCGTGATCTTTGCTGCCAAGTAAATAGATATTTTCTTTCTTTTTTCTTCAAAAATAAACATTATTAAAGTTTTTACTTAGGTTTTACTTGCACAGTCTCTCTTGGGTTGGATTTATATACTTGCTTTTTTCTCATTCTTCTTTTGCCTCTTCTCATTCTTAATGGTTTTGCATGAAGTTTGTCTCAGAATTAATTGCCTTTAGTTTTAAGAAAAAAGTGTTTATTGAGGCTGGCATGGTGGCACAGTGGGGTAAGTTACCTGCGAAGCCAGCATCCTATATGGGCACCAGACACCCATCTGCTTCACTTTTTATCCAGCTCCCTGCTAATTCTCCTAGGAGGCCAGTGAAGGGTAGCCCGAGTGCTTGGACCATATGACATGCTCCTGGCTCCTGGCTTCAGCCTGTTTTAGCCCTAGTCAATGCAGCCATTTGGGGAGTGATTAAAGTGAATGAAGATCTCTGTGTGTCTCTCCCTCTTTCTGTGTAACTCTTTCAAAAAATAATTCTTTGAAAAATGTTTATTTATTTGAATGGCAGAGACAGATGGGAGTGAGGGAGGGAGGGAGAGAAAGAGAAAGAGAGAAGGAGAGAGAGAGACAATCTTTCATCTGCTGGTTCACTCCCCAGATGGCTGCAACAACCAGTAACGAGGTCTGGGCAGGGTTGAAGCCAGGAGCCAGGAACCTCATTCCTGTCTTCTGTAGCTGGGCCATCATCTGTTGCCTTCCCAGGTGCTTTAGCAGGAAGTTGGATGAAAAGCAGAACAGCCAGGATGTGAACTCCCTTTCTGCTATGGGATGCCAGCACGAAAAGCTGCAGCTTAACTCATTGCACCACAGCGTCAACCCTGCCTGTAAATCTGAGTGTTCCGAATTTGTCCTCTTTTCCTTTCTGTGTGTTTCTCATGGATCCTAAGGTGTCAACTTCCACGAATATGAGAGTATCTCCCAGATTTTTCTTGGTCATTCAGCTTCCTGGCTAGATTTTTCTATTGACTATACCATAAACAATTATAACAAGCATGTTTTTACATACTGAAATTAAATGTACTAACTGCCTTCCAAAATTCTTTTTCTGTGTTTATTTCCTTGTTTAGAGAATGTAATGACTTCAGTGTGTTATAGTTCATGTCTATCAGGTAGCAAAATTTCATCAGTTCTACTTTATTCTTATCCTTTACTGTCCTTGTTCACTCTTCCCACATTATCACCAATATTACCTTTGGTTTCAGCATCCCATAATGCCTCATTTGTATCAATTAATATTAATTTTCTTAATAAATGCTAATGGATCTTTTCTGATGAACTAAAATTCAAAGTGTGACATGCAGTCTAATAGACCTCTTAAAATCCATTCCTTTGTAATCAGTTTAACTCACAATGCTGTTGTCATTCCATATACCATTCTCAGGCATTTTTTGAATGAATATCTCTATGATTTCATATCTTTGGCATTGTTTCCATTGGTCTTTCCATTGTATCCATCATCCTCCATTTCAATTTGAAGAACGTTTCACTTTTTGGATTCAGATAAAATTTTGTAAATTAGTGAACTTTCCTTGATACAATTCACCCAGTTGCTGCTTTATTTTTTGAACTTTTATGTATTCCACATGATTTATTTTCATAATGCTTATTTGGTTTTACCAATCAAATTTTACTGTGTGGCATGATTTTCTCTTTTGAAAAATAGTGGGAATATTTATAACTCATAGGTTGACATGAACACTTACTAAGTAATAAGAAAATAAAATAAGATGGACTACTCTTATAGCAAAATCAGGGCTCTCTAAAGAAGACATGTTTGAAAGATTCAGGAAGTAGCCAAGAGGAAAAAAAACAAGAATTTACAAAGGTGTTGTTAACCCTGGAAATTCTTCCCTGAATCCTGAACTATACATTTGACTATACATGGGCTATAGTCCATATTTTAGGAATATGTGACATCCATAGTTAATAATAATAAAATACCTAGAGCTTTGTAATTACAGTTGATAAAACATAATATAGAAATATTATCATTTACAGACATGAGTCTCTGAAACTAGTGGAAGTAGTAGTAGAGAGATGTTCTTCAACCCTTCAGCTCTGAACTTAAGAGCTATTGTGAGACTTCTGGAATCCACAAAAGATAAATCATGTGTAATGATACTTAAATAAGATTAGTTTTATTTATTTAATCAAATTTTATTTTGTATGAATGTATGGTAGACTCACAGCATGATATTCTGCAAGAAGTTCCTATTTAAAATTTTCCTAAATGTGTCACATTTTCTAAGGACATAGGTGCTGGAGTCAGAGCACCTGGATGAACCTAAGCTTTCTGTAACAACAAGTATAGAATTTTCAGTTAATCACTCAACCACTTGTAGGTCTAGTTGTATTTCAATTTATAATGGTACCTTCCCCAAAACATGACTAAAGGAATTATCATAATACTTTCTAAGATGACATGACATGTTAAGTACTCTGTAAATAAATATTCATTCATTCAGAAACAGCTTATTGTTTGCTTTTTCGTTTTTTGTATTTTTGTTGGTCTGATATTTTTAGTTACAGGTACTATGCACTAAGATAGGTACCAGGTAACATTTTACACTCTTGATCTTTTATTGGCTTGAAATCTAAGTGTTTTATATTATTTTAAAAATTGATCTGAAATCTCAGATATACCTATGATTTCATTAGTACTCCCCCAAGTAGACACATGATTGATATCTTCTATACTCTAAGACACTAAAATATACCATTGTATATTACAATATGATTACTGGGTGAAAATTTTCTGAGTCAAAATGAATAGACTACTGCTGAATAACTAAAATTAATATATTACATAGTATCTATATGGTATAAACTTTAACCTAATCTGAATAATCCTAACAAAATATTTGAATTATAAACCATGTTTTTTCTCATATGTTGAAGTGAATGTATATATAATATAAAAATGGGCATATGCCATATTATTTGATGTGTACATATTTATAGATGTTGCTGTCACTGAATTATATCAGTTACATAAAAACATGGCCTTTTTTTCTGGCATTGTGGCACAGTTGGTTGAGTTGCCACTTGCAGTGCTGGTATCCCATAAAGGCATCCATTGGAGTTCGGGTTTCTTCACTTCCAATACAGTTCCCTGTTGATGCACCTGGGGAAGCAATGGAAGATGGCCAAGATTCTTGGGCGCTGCTACCAACATTATAGATCCAGAGGAAATCCCTGGCTCTGGGCTTTGGTCTGGCCAAGTCCTGTGGCATTGCAGCCATTCGGAGAGTAAACCAGCAGATGAAGATCTATCACTCTTTCTCTCTGTAACTTTGCTTTTCAAATAAATAAATAAAAATCTTAAACATAAATGTATATACTAGTCTTTTTCTCACTTGATAGTCTGTGTCTTGACTCTTACATTGTGTGGTATTAATAGGTCCAACCCTGCATTGAAGAAAAATAGTATATACTTATGTATGCATGATATTTACATGTAAAGCAAATATGGTAAAATATTAAAATTATTTCATCTGTATGTGCTTATTGAACCAGCCATTGTGGCCATTTGGGGAAATGAAACAGCAGATGGAAGATCTCTCTCTCTCTCTCTATCTGTGTGTGTGTGTGTGTCTGTGTCTCTGCTTTTCAAATAAATGCATAATTTTTTAAAAAAAAGAGTCATCTATTTCTTAAGCATCTATTTATTACACAAGAATGTTCTTAAATTAATTTTTCACAAAAATACTAACATTTAAAAGAATTTGTGAAGTAACAAATAAAAGAGTACAGCACAGCTGAAAATACTGAGATATTTCAAATATTTAGAAAGAAATTCAGATCACTTTTCCTGATACAATCATAACAGGTGTCAGAAACTGCTTGATGCCTCATTGTACTCTTTAACCTCAGTAATATAATCATGATTTTTTTTAAGATAAACTTTGGCTATTTTTTGTCGGCCCTTGGGCAATTGTGTGTTATAAATAACTAAGCTCCTACCTGGGACACAAAAGAGATGATTGGAGCTTAATCATCTTTAATTATGAACTATATTTCAAGGTGGAAGACATGTATCAGAATGATGCTGCAGAAAATTAGAAACACATGGCTATAGAAAAAACAGAACTATATCCATTATCCCAGCCTTCACTGCCCATACATTGCTTCCTAAATGGAAGAAAAACATATTTCTATCTTCTTAAATTACAGTTTTTAGGATGTTTACTTCTATGTAGCAGACATATGCTACTACTGGATATATACAATTCATGTCAAACACTTCAGATATCATAATGAAGAGCTTTACCATCTTGAAAAATAGTCTAAAAATGAACAAAAATGAATTTCAGTGAATCAGGAACTTATTTAGAAAAATACATTCCTCTGAAACTTAAATATGACATACACCTAAACAATCATTGAATTATATAATAAAATAAACATGAAAGACTATCAAATTCCATTTCTCTCTCTGAAGTTAATATTAAGGGTAGACTCTAATAATATAAGTTCAGTTTTTTCAACACATTCCTTTTCACTTTTTGTGAGAATTTACTATGAAGAATTCCTTTTGTTATGATGGCTGCTTCCTACATAATTTTGAGGACATTTGAAACATAATTTTTGAATTCACTGACTTACCAATTTCTATTTCAATTTGGACATAATCTCTTCAACTCACTGACTTAGGAATTTCTGTTTGTACATATCAAAACCTCTCTCATAATCTGATCAATAAAACCCATTGTTTCTCTTATTTTAATTGATTCTGTCTTTTCTTTAAAATTCCCTCACTTTTTTTCTCCATTCCCAATCTATACCACATACTGTTTCTCAAGATAAATTAAAGCAAACATATGCACAAATGTCAATGTATTTAAATAAATATGTTATAATTGTGTGCTACATTTATAAATACAAATTATATAGTAAACAGAGACATGAAATTTGGTAATTTGGTAGATCAGTAAACAGTAATTTTTTTGACAACTGGTGGAGCTTGTGTGTGTTAAAACACTTGCAGAACAATTCATGTTGCCTATCCATTTTTAGCATCAACATTAATTTGTGACTCTTTTTATACTCTCAGCTTCTAATTCTAATTGACTATAAGTCTTGTTATCCTTTTTGGAAGATTAAATGATTCCAGTCTGCACAGTGGGCTGTCTTTTTGCCTTGTCAGTACTACTTCCTCTAACTGCAATGATTTGTGAATGTGTCTTTGTGTCTGACAATTCTGAGAGAGTTTAGTTTCCCATGAATTTTTCCAGCTTAAGACATGAAATCAGATATACTCACAGAAATTTTGATTTTTTTCTGAGTCAAGAAGTTTTTAAATTACAAATAAATTACATATCCACAGCATACACATTCACAAAACAAACACATACCTACATATATGTGTATATGTACATAGGGCTTTCAGAAAGTTTTTGGAAATGTGTATTATGAAAAATTGTGCTTACATTTCAAAAAATTTTACACCAATATACTCTTATGTTTTAAACTCATTTTTCCAAGACCCTTTTGAACTACTCTGATATGTCTGTGTATATCTCGATTACTTTGTTGTATTGATACCCATCACCTTTTGAATTTTGCATAGAATTATTTATTCAATATTGCATTACACTAGTAAAATTTTTCATTTCAAAGTATCGTGTAGAAAATAACTTTTTGTTATAGAAACTGAGTATCTAGGCCCATTTTTTCATTTCCTAAGTATCAAGTTCAAGCCAATGTTCTAAAATGACACAAAGGTAAAAAAGGTTTAATTATTAAATTAGATACTAATTCCTTCACACCATTTTTGGGGGAGTAGTTTCCATATTGCTTACCCTATATAATTTTATTTCATCAATCAACATGTTAGCCAGACTTACTTAAAATGAGTTTGAATAAGAAAGCAGAAGTAAAATTGTGATTTAAAAATACCTAACCTATGACAACACAGTGCTTAAATTACCTTGAGAAAATAGCAATCAATATGTTTGGAAAGTATAGATGATACTGAAAACAGTAAAACATAATGTACTTCAGCTTGTTGCAGCTTGAACCATAATATTTTCTCTGTCCAGGATTTAAAATGATGTTTCCTCTGAACACTAATAATCAATTTCTTCACATATATTTGTAGAAGTTGGAGTCTCAAAGACAAGTATAATGGCTAGCAAGTGGTTTCCAGATAAACTTTAAAAGAGATCCTAATAGCTTAAAATCAACCAATTTATAACCAGCACCATACATATTATGTTATATCAACTTTTGAAGTTATTTGTTCACATACCTTGCCTCTTTTTAAAATTTCTCCACTGATAAGATCTGATGATGAAATTTTCTAAATTTTGTCATCAACAATCTCCTACCCCGACACAAGCTTCTAAACTTTTTATTTTCTGTCAACTTTGCTTTGCTGTGAAGTCTCTGTTCCTTTGAAAGCTTGTAGCGATTTCTTCTATTTTTCACTAGAACAGAAAATCTATCATAAAAGCACCAGGCCATTTTCTTTGCTGTCCTGTTAAATCTACTCATTTTTTTTTAAGATTTATTTATTTATTCAAAAGTCAGAGTTACAGAGAGAGAAGAGAGGCACAGAGAGAGAGGTCTTCCATCTGATGATTCACTCCCCAATTGGCCACAACTGCCGGAACTGCACTGATCCGAAGCCAGGAGCCAGGAGCTTCTCCCAGGTCTCCCACGCAGGTGCAGGGGCCCAAGGACTTGGGACATCTTGTACTGCTTTCCCAGGCCATAGCAGAGAGCTGGATTGGAAGTGGAGCAGCCGGGTCTTGAACTGGCACCTCAGGCCAGGGCGTTAACCCACTGCGCCACAGCGCTGGCCCCTAAGTCTCCTCTTTACAATTTCGTGGTTAGGGGAATATTGACTCTGGACCCAAAAAAGCTGACTCAAAACTCAAGACTACTATGGTTTGAGTGTCTCACAGGCTTCACATGCTAGAAGTTTGACCCCCAGTATTTTAGTGTTGAGGTGGTGGAACCTAGAAGATGACAATTAGGTCATTGAGATACCTCCTTGAAAGGGATTAATGTGATCACATGGGACTAGATTAATTTCTGCGAAAACGGGTGCTATAAGGGAGCCTGAGAGGTTCCTGGATTCCCCTTCTAAATGTGTCATTTGCCACTTCTGTACAGACTCTTGTGTTAGCATACCATCCACCATACCCTATCAATGCCAAACAGAGAGTAGCTCCATGCCTTTGAACTTTTAGAACGTCAAGCTCTATACACCTCTTTTCTTTAAAGAACCTAACTTCAGGTATTTTGTTATAGCAACACAAAGTGGAATAAGACAATAGGCTTATGGACAACTTTTGTGATGTGACTAAAACAATGACCTTCTTGGTTTATTACCATAACATACTTAGAGACAACAGGATTTGCTTTCAGATAGTATAAGTTTTCACACCTTGTGTTGTCATATGACTCAAAATGAAAAAGCAGCAGAATCCTTTTATCATTTTGTCTTCCCATTACACCTACATTATTGAAAAAGCTTCCACTGTAGCTGAAATTCTAATTTTTTACTTACAACAAATTCTAGTAGTGCCCAAGAGGAATTTTCTGGAAATATTACTAAATTCCCATAGAGTTGTCACTCTCATCTAACCTTGTCAAGTCCACTCAGCATCCCAATTGTTACCACAGTCACACCTTGCAGAAGTAGCACTTTGTGTTGGGTCTTTAGTTTGTGTGCTTTCATGTTCTTTTTGAGAATTAATCATTCCAATTTCCCTTAGTGCATCATTCCAGATTTAAAATGCCTCAAATTGTTCTCTTAATCTACTAATCTGGGCTTTGATATTACATATCTTAACAAATCAGAGTATTTTACTTATATCTGCTCTTTAGGGTCATCCTTTTTTTAAAATTTTTTATTTAGTAAATATAAATTTTCAAAGTACAGTTTATGGATTACAATGGCTCCCCACCCCATAATTTCCCTCCCACTCACACCCCTCCCATCTCCTGCTCCCTCTCCCATTCCATTCACATCAAGATTCATTTTCAATTATCTTTATACACAGAAGATCAATTCAGTATATATTAAGTAAAGATTTCATCAGTTTGCACCCACATAGAAACACAAAGTGTAAAATACTGTTTCAGTACTAGTTATAGCATTACTTCACATTGGACAACACACTAAGGACAGATCCCACATGAGAAGTATGTACACAGTGACTCCTGTTGTTGACTTAACAATTTGACACTCTTGTTTATGGCGTCAGTAATCTCCCAGGCTCTAGTCATGAGTTGCCAAGGCTATGGAGCCCTTTTGAGTTCACTGACTTCGATCTTATTTAGACAAGGTCATAGTCAAAGTGGAAGTTCTCTCCTCCCTTCAGAGAAAGGTACCTCCTTCTTTGATGGCCCCATTCTTTCCACTGGGATCTCACTCTCAGAGATCTTCCATTTAGGTCTTCCTTTTTTTTTTTTTTTTTTTTTTTTGCCAGAATGTCTTGGCTTTCCATGCCTAAAATACTCTCATAGGCTCTTCAGCCAGATCTGAATGCCTTAAGGGCTGATTCCGAGGCCAGAGTGCTATTTAGGACATCTGCCATTCTATGAGTTTACTGTGTATCCCGCTTCCCATGATGGATTATTCTCTCCCTTTTTTGATTCTATCAGTTAGTATTAGCAGACACTAGACTTGTTTGTGTGATCCCTTTGACTCTTAGACCTATCAGTGTGATCAATTGTGAACTGAAATTGATCACTGGGACTAGTGAGATGGCATTGGTACATGGCACCTTGATGGGATTGTATTGGGATCCCCTGGCACGAATCTAACTCCACCATTTGGGGCAAGTCCGATTGAGCATGTCCCAAATTGTACATCTCCTCCCTCTCTTATTCCCACTCTTATATTTAACCTTGGAATTTACCCAAAGGAAATGAAATTGGCAAACAAACAAGCTGTCTGCACCTTTATGTTTATTGCAGCTCAATTCACAATAGCTAAGACCTGGAACCAACCCAAATGCCCATCAACAGTAGACTGGATAAAGAAATTATGGGACATGTACTCTATAGAATACTATACAGCAGTCAAAAACAACAAAATCCAGTCCTTGCAACAAGATGAGGAATCTGGAAAACATGCTAAGTGAATTTAGCCAGTCCCAAAGGGACAAATATCATATGTTCTCCCTGATTGGTGACAACTAACTGAGCAGCAAAGGGGAAACCTGTTGAAGTGAAATGGACACTATGAGAAACAGTGACTTGATCAGCTCTTGTCCTGACTGTTGATGTACAATGTAATACTTTATCCATTTTAGTATTTTCTCTTTGTTTTGTTCTAGTACTATTGGTTGAACTCTGTGATTAACACACAATTATTCTTAGGTGTTTAAATTTTAACTGAAAAATGATCCCTGTTAAATATAGGGTCACCCTTACTAAAAGTCAACCAATCGGTAGAATTAGAGACCTTCTCATTGCTTGTTACTTTATCAAGCTGTTGTCTTACATGCCTTACATGTCTCCTCCTTATATAGTTTCATTCTGTGTAACAACAAAATCATATGAGAAGGGGTGCGTGTTTGGTGACATGGGTAAGATGCTGGTTCAAATTATGCTTCCTCTACTGCTGATCCAAGTTCCTTCTAATGTGCACCCTGGAATAAAGCAAATAATAGCTCAAATGCACTGGTCTCTGCCACTCATTTGGGAGACCCAGATTGAGTTTCCAGCTTGTAGCTTTGGATTGGCCCAACCCTGGCCATTGCAGGAATTTGAGGAGTGAACCAGCAAGAGGAAAAACTATCTCTGTCTGTTTTTCTGTTTCTGTTGTCCATGCCTTCCAAGTAAAATGAAAGATATGAAAAATGGTGAGAAAAACAAATACAAACAACATTTAGTTTGTTACATTAGTCAAGAGGAATTGGTATGTGACACATACACACTTGCAATATATAAGAAAGTCTCAAAGAAAAAACATTATATGCATAGCACAAGCCCTTTGGGACACTTATTTCTTTATTGAAAAATGCCTTCACAAACTCCTTCTCAGATTTTGTCCCAAGTGAAGGTTGTTTCCTTGTATGTTTTCCCACTTTGGCTTAATCTTTGTGTAATTTATATGCAGCTTACTTTACTTCTATGCATCTCTCCTTACATTACATTATCAGCAACATGAGAAGATTCTGTAACTGAAGTGCCAGTACTTGCAAACATCTCCATTCTACACAGTCAAATTCCAGTTTGGCTCTTGACTTATCTTACTCTCATGATAGCAAGAATGGAAATCATTATAGTCTTTTCCTTATTTTTTCCTATGTCTAGGTATCCATACACTTTTACATGAGATTACTATTTTAAGACTATTAACTACCAATATCAGTATTCTAATATGGTAATACAAAAGCCATTGTATTTCCAAATATGACCAATAAGTAGTACTAAAATAAAATTAAGAATACAATTCCATTTGCAGTAGCATCAAATATATAACTCTTAGGAAAACATTTAACAGAAAGTTACAAAATTTTGGATGAAGAAAATTAAGGGGCTCAAAAGTGGAGAGTCATATGTTTGAGGTTTAGAAAATTCAGTACAGTAAAGCTAATAATACTCTTCAAGTTGATCCATAGATTCAACACAGTCACTAACAAAAATCTAACAGGGCTTTTGAAACAATTGGAAAGCAGATTCTACAATTTGATAAGAAATACAAAACACCTAGAATATTAGAAACAATTTGGGAAAGAAGTCCCAAGGTGGGAGACTTTTTGATTTTTTTTTATCTATTTTTTTGAATAGGAGAGAGGGAGGGAGGGAGAAACGGAGGGAGGGAGGGAGAGAGAGAGAGAGAGAGAGGGAGAGAGAGAGAGAGAGAGAGAGAGAGAGAGAGAGAATTAACCATCCTCTGATTCACTACCCCAAATGCCCACAATAGCTGCCAGGAACCAAATTCAGGTGTTCCACATGAATAACAGTAACCCAACTACTTGAGCCATCACCACTTCCTCCAATGGTCTGCATTAGCAGGAAGCTGGAATCAGGAACCAGAGCCTGGAACTGAACTCAGGTACTCCTTTGGGGACAACAGCATCTTAATTGACACTTTAACTGCTGGGCCAAACCCCTACCTTATAATCGTATTTTTATTGAGATGCTTCCCAGGCCTAATTCTGTATCATCTCAATAGTTTAGGAATTTCTTAATATAGCTCACCATTTGTAGATATCGATTTGTTCCTCCTGTTAAAGGTATTAATTTGTTATTTTTAAAAATCTGTTCTGAGAATTCTAGAAGGAAAGATAGATGTAAGCTCAACATAATCTACTCTTGTTCGCCTCTTTAAACATTCCACCCCTTTAAGAGCACGTGGTCCTTTTTTTCTAGTATTCTCTTATAAGTCTTTGACATGGTCTTCTTTTACTCCATATTGACGACTCTTATTCTTTTCTGAGCTCTATACTTGACCTGTTGTGCTTTTTATTTAACCACTTTTCTTAAGTGGGATTGAGGTGAAGAACTGTTATCTTTAAATAAGCACCTGAGAGCCTATCTGGAAGCTACTTGCCATTTGCTTTAGAACATGAACTGTTTTCCCAGGTTTTTTTTTTTTTTTTTTTTTTTTCTTCAGAAATTGACCAGATAACTAGAATGCCAGAAACCTTCAAACCCATATAAACAGCTTAGCCTGGGAATAAATATTACTCAACAGAACTCTGTATATTTCCTGGGTAATATACATAAGACTGCAGATTCATGCATGACGTTGGAGAAGAGAAATATATTCAGAGTTTAGATCTTTCACAAGTATAAATTGCAGTAAAGGAGAATTTTGTGTACATGTGTATGTTGCTATAATACAAGTGTTATATTTGTCACTAATGAGAAGGGCAAGCTATTGTCTGTCCCAAATAACCCCTAACTAATCTCCCCTTTTAGGAATATTTCACTTGCTAGCATAAAATTCATCATAATAGCTTCTCAGGCCTCAGCGAATAGTTAGAAAGCTTACCTACAACTCTGGTCCTGACTTTAATATTGCTTTTTCACCTGAACTTTTGTACTTCTTTGAAATCAGGCTATACATAACAGATGACTTTCATTTTGAATGCTACTTCTCATTATTTTGTAATAATTGACCAAAATGCTACCTTGACAAGTACTATGAGGTCAAATATATGCTGTTTGGGAACAAATGCTGTAATAAATTAGCAATGTCAACCATGAACGACAAGAGAAACAAACTGAAAACTATTGCTTCATCTAATAAAAACACCAGGGAAATTCTCTGAAATCTAAAAATGTATTGCCACACATGTATGGAGCATTGCTCTTGAATCCCTCCAGTGAAAACTATGAATCTAAATGTATTAAAAACACTTTACTAAGTAGCCTCTTAACTGATTTATATCATTTGTTCAAATGTGTCATGTTAAAACAAGCATGTTTTGCAGAACACAAGACAGAGACAGATATAATTTATATTTTTATTTACATTTGGGATTTCTAGAGAAAGCTTAAGATTTATTTCTTGTTCCCCCCCCCCAATGGCTATTTCAGTACACTTAAAGATGAATGTGTTCTATTCATATTTTAAGTAATTTTCTAAAATTTATGCCAGATAATTTAGATTAAAATATTGCTACTCGAATATTAAAATGTGTGACTATGATAGTAATGTGCATCACTAGTGCTGTGTCTGAGTCTGAAAGAGATTGATGCAAATTTATTTTTTATGAAAATTGATAACATGCATTTAACATGAGTCATATGTACATTCCAACACAGCATTAAAGATATATGACTTGCATATAAGCCAATGCAGATTTAAAAGTATATTAGGAAACTTAATTCTGTACCATTTCTTGTATAACTTGCTGCTGAAATACCAGGCTTTTCAATATTACAGCAAAAATGGCAGCTGTGTGACACTTTACATCAAATCTTATAGATGATTTATTCAATTCAATTTTGTTGAAGAGCTTCTATGAGAAGGTTGATGGATTTCAGGAGAACGATAGAAAAAAGTAGACAATGATAAATGATAATGTACTTCTGTCTTGTAATAACCTATGCTAACTCTCAATTATATTCCAATGAAAGGTAGAAATAATATATATTACAAACCTGAACATTCCAGAATATTTTATTTAGCTTTAGTACAGCCAGAATAATGTACAGTGTGACACATGCATCCTGATTTTCATCATGTTCTTATTAATATTGCATTATGTTAATCAAGTAAAAGAAAAGATCTCAAGTTACCGTGAATCAGAAACCCACTTTGTAATTTATCCTGAAAATGAGAACTTTCTATACCATCATAATGACTGTATACTTAATGTGTCCAAATTATGTGAATCTGATATAACAATATACAGAGGTGAATGTGGTTTCCTTTACATGACCAACATGGAATTCCATAGCTGAATCAAGAAATCTGAGATAAATGACTTTCATTTTAAAAGCTTCCCCAGTTTGATCTTGAATTCAGATATTTGCATCTGCAAAATCTTACACATTGGTGATCTGTACCTCTCTAAAAGTTCAATATGGTTTTGACTCAATACCTGCTTATTCATGTAATTCATTTTTGTTTCCCTGGTCAGATCCAAAATTTCTAAGGAATGGGATTATTAGCTGAGCAGGAATTTCTGACAATAATTACCTAGATCTTTCTAGGACATTTCACATGAAATTGGACAACACAAGTTATATTTGTTTCAATGATTTTTTTTTGTTTGGCATTGTTAAGTAGAGTCATAGTATGTCATAAATATGAAGGGATTTTCAAGAAGTTCACAGAAAATACATATTATAAAAAAACTGCATGAATTATAAAATGTTTTTTCAAGTTTTATTTATGTATTTGAAAGGAAGAGTGACAGAGAAACAGGGAGAGAGAGGAAGAGAGAGAGAGAAATCTTTACTCTCTGGGCCATTCCACAAATGTTAACAATCAAAGCTAGACCAATAAAGCGAGGAGCCCAGAGTTCAGTCTGTGTCTCCCAAGTGGATGGCAGGGATCCAAGTACTGAGATATCACCACTGGTTTCTAGGATGCACCTTAGCAGGAAGCTGGATCCAAAACAGATTAGCCAGGGTAAGAACAAGATATTCCAATATTAGATGCAACCATCCAAAGTGGTGTTTAACTATTGCACCTAATGCCCTCTCTATAATAATTGTTGACCCAATTTGTAAATAGATGTAAGTAAGGTAAAATATTGATTGGTAGTAGCCAAAATATGGTTAAGTATTTTAATTATGTTAACAGTGATAGCCTAAAATTTATTAGATTGGAAGTATTTTCTCTTATAAAATAAAGTGTCCATATTTATCCTTTATGATTACAATAGTAATTAAAACCCTTCAAAATAGTAATTAAAACCCTTTAGGGGCCAGTGCTGTGGCGTGGCTAGTAAAGCCACCACCTGCAGTGCTGGCATCCCATATGGGCATCAGTTCGAGTCCCGGCTGCTCCACTTCCAATCCAGCTCTCTGCTATGGCCTCGGAAAGCAGTAGAAGATGGCCCAAGTCCTTGGGCCCCTGCACCCGCATGGGAGACCCCAAAGAAGCTCTTGTCTCCTGGCTTCGGATCAGCGCAGCTCCGGCCATTGCAGCTATCTGGGAGTGAACCAGCAGATGGAAGACCTCTCTGTCTCTCTGTCTCTGCCTCTCTGTAACTTTGCCTTTCAAATAAATAAGTAAATCTTCAAAAAAAAAAAAAACTTTAAAATCAAAGCAGATGATGTTTTTCATAATTTTCATAGTGTGAACCACATTCTTTTTTTGTACATTTTAAAAGAAGACTGGTGATAATAAACTAAAAAAATTATCTTAGGATTTTGTTAAGAACAGAAAAGCTAATATGTTTTCTTGACGATATGTCTGATTACTATATCTTCAGAAATCTTGAATGATAATTTCTTAAGCATTCTTCTCTTAAGATTAATTAATCTACTTTCATATTTCCATTGATTTCAGTGATATTTTCAGGCCTGCTTCACCTTTGAATGGAAATATAGACAAAATAAATATTTATAACTGCTCCAACTCCTTAAATTTTCTAAGTTTATGTTATGGTAACTTGTGGATATTTTTGGTGGCTTTAGATCATGACTTCATATTCTTTTTTTAAACTTTTATTTAAGAAATATAAATTTCCAAAGTATAGCTTATGGATTACAATGTCTTCCCCCCCATAACTTCCCTCCCACCCGCAACCCTCCCCTTTCTCACTCCCTCTCCCCTTCCATTCATATCAAGATTCATTTTCAATTCTCTTTATATACAGAAGATCAGTTTAGCATATATTAAGTAAAGATTTCAACAGTTTGCACCCACATAGAAACACAAAGTGAAAAATACTGTTTGAGTACTAGTTATAGCATTAAATCGATATTCTAAAGATAACAGGCCGGTGCCGTGGCTCACTAGGCTAATCCTCTGCCTAGCAGTGCTGGCACACCAGGTTCTAGTCCCTGTCAGGGCGCCGGATTCTGTCCCGGTTGCCCCTCTTCCAGGCCAACTCTCTGCTGTGGCCAGGGAGTGCAGTGGAGGATGGCCCAAGTGCTTGGGCCCTACACCCCATGGGAGACCAGGATAAGTACCTGGCTCCTGCCATCGGATCAGCGCAGTGCGCCGGCCGCAGTGCACCGGCCGCAGCGGCCATTGGAGGGTGAACCAATGGCAAAGGAAGACCTTTCTCTCTGTCTCCCTCTCTCACTGTCCACTCTGCCTGTCAAAAAATAAAATAAAATAAAATAATAAAGAATCAAATAGAAACTTTAGAAATAGGATAGAAAAAGACTTTTTAATAAATTATCATAATACTAATCAACATTTAATAATGCACCAAGAGAGTTGTGAAATAAACCAAGGTGATTTTTGGTCACATCTATGTAGTACATGTGTTGTATTCATCTCAGTCTTTTCCTCACAACCCGCTCTTTCATCTATCTTTTGCCACATTTTCCTCATTTTTTTCCTTTAGTGAACCTAATAATGTTCTAAATAACAAAATATATACTCAGAACAAAAACTATCACCCATGAAGAATGTCAATTTGAGGATAGAAGTTAATTCGTCAAAAAATTTTTTCAGGAAAAATATGGCAAATATGAAACTGGCTCATGCAAACTTAAATAAATTTATTATGATTTTCTAGCAAATCATTGAATGTGGGAAATGACTTTGCCAAATTGTACAACTTGGAGAAGTACATGGGGACTACAAATAGGTCATGAGAAAAGATAAATAAAATCCAAGTTTATTTTGGTGTAAGAAATGTTGAAATCCAAGTAAAATATTTTTTTGTTTTATACAGTTTCCATGATTTTTTTCAAGATCCTTCAAATTATTTGAGAGTAAATAAAACTGTTCTCAGTTTTCCTATATGTTGTAACAAGAATTGACTTTTTATTATTTAGAAAGATAACTTGGGGCCAGTGCTGTGGCGCAGTGGGTTAAAGCCCTGGCCTGAAGCGCCAGCATCCCATATGGGCGCCGGTTCTAGTCCTGGCTGGTCCTCTTCCGATCCAGCTCTCTCTCTGCTGTGGCCTGGGAAAGCAGTAGAAGATAGCCCAAATCCTTGGGTCCCTGCACCCATACGGGAGACCCAGAACAAGTTCCTGGCTCCTGGCTCCAGATCAGCACATCTCCGGCTGTTATGGCCACCTAGGGGGTGAACCAGCAGATGGAAGACCTTTCTGTCTCTGTCTCTACCTATCTCTGTAACTCTGTCTTACAAATACATAAAATAAATCTTAACAAAAAAGATATCTTTAAGTCATTCACATTAATTAAAGCAGGAAGTAATTAGACAATAGTGCACAGAATATTATAAATGAGGACATGATAGTGTATTGCCTGAAAACAAACACATCATGTAATATGTTCTACTGTTCTGTATGATAATAATGTTAGAATCCTTTATAAATAAGACTTTTTTTTACTATGTTAGCTCTCTTATTTGTGTTCCTTAATAATATATATATAACATTGCTATTAATTTTTTTCAAGAACACACAAAAATAGGTAGTATTAGGGATCTTTTTAAAGTTCACAGAGAATGCATGTATTGAAAAAAAAACATTATGATTTCAAATAGTTTTGCACCAAAATAAACTTTATTTGTTATTCAATTTTCCATAAATTTTTGAAGTTCTGTCTTTATTAAAAAAAAGTGCAAATAACTATAATCAAAGTGTTAGCATTATTAATATTTTGTCACTGTTTAATATTCTTTTCTTTTAGTATTCTTTTTCTGCTTTCTCATTGTAAATACTACACTTATAAAATATGTTTAATTAAATTGTGCCTAGATGAAAAACTAAGTGATACACAGTTCATGATAGAGCAGCTACAATAGTTTTTCATATTTTAAAATGTATCCAGAATACAAAATGTGTTATCAAATAAAATAAACACAATTCTCCCAGGACTGAAATCAGTTTTTAAATCTATATTTAATATAAACAAGTATCTTCCCCTAGATTTGGTTAAATACCTAAGTCATAAAGATACAATGAGAGGGAGTAACCTCAGTTTGATTAAATTAAAGATAAAATAGCCATTTTTTACTACAATTAACTTTGTAAAAAGAAAAGAAATAATTTGAAATGAGTAAACCGTTATCTAGAAATAATTCACTGCATGTATGTATATATTTTAGTTTGGCAGATAAGCTTTGTGTGCTTCAAAAAGTAAACTCACTGAAGGCAAAGTCATTAATTAATAAATTTTGCCATATTAGAAAAGAGAATTTCAAGGGAAAGAATGCTCATTGTCCATGTCCTTGACAGCATCACACAGATGAAGAGTTCTTACCCTATAGTTAGAAGCCTCTTCTTTGAAGTGTTTCAGCATTCTGCCAAGCCCTTTGCTCTATTTTCAAAGTATACAGAATTCTTTATTCTACAGTGTCCTTTAGCGATCCTGAAATAAACATAATAACTCCAATGAATACACTGCCTTTTAGGCACAGACCCCATGGCATACTATAGATATTAATTAATAGGGTTTCATGAGCCATATGGTTTCACCCACTAGTTCAAAAGAGCATGACTACTATCTTTAACCACTAGAGACTCTGAAACGATCTAGGCCCTTGGCTGAATTATTTAGAATTTATTAGAACTCAACTGGCACACAGGCTGACCTAATGCATGAAACAAAACAGAATTTTTAGTTTTGCTTCCTAAATTTACACTAATGACATCAAGTGTTCAATCTTTAGTATAGGGTTTGAGATGACACATTATCTGATAAGACAAATGTGGCTGCTACATGGTGAGAATTGAAATCATGTTGCCTTGTATATTTCTCCTTTAATAAACCTCGTGTTTCATGACAGTTAATAATTTACTGAAAAATACATCTGTAAAGATTTTAAAATCTTTACATATAATCTAATTCATTTTTTTCCATATTTAAAGGAGTTTTTTTTTTTTTAAGAACAAAGTTTAGAGGAAGATACAGAGACTTTGTATATGTCCCATTATTAATATACTCACTAAAGTGGTACATAGCTTACAACTGATGGACCTACAATGGTATATCATTATTATATAATGTCCTTAGTTTACATTAGTGTTCTTTTTTTCCATTTTGCTTTTCCATGTATAAATACATGTTTATAGATTTTATAGATTTCCTCCAAGAGACCTCGCACACATTTTATCAGATTTATACCTAAACATTAGAAGGTACTAATGTAAGTGGTATTATGTTTTTTCCAGTTGTTTATTCCTCATACATAGGAAAGCAATTGGCTTTTGTGTAATAACCTTATATCCTATAATCTTGCCACAGTCACTTACTATTTCTAGGAGTTTCAGTAGAAATTTGGGATTTTTCTATATAGAAATCATGTCATCTTCCTTTCCATATTACTATAACAAAATGTCCAAGGCTGGGTACTTCATAAGTAAAATAAATTATTCAGTTCATAGGTCTAGAGATTCAAGAGTATGTTACCAGTGCCTCCTGTGTCGCTCCCCCTCTTCGTGGAGGAACGACACAGGACCCTGCGCTGTTCTTCTGTCTGCTCGGCCCTCCCCGGGTTTGCTGCTGGTTCTTCCCGGGTTGGCTACTATCCCTTCCACCTCCGTGGAAGGGCAGTTCCCCCTGCCACTTTCCCCACTTCTGCAGGGGAGCGGCACACCGCCGGCCGGCTCTCTCGGGGGCTGCACAGGTGTTCCCTCAGATGTTCCCCTTAGATGTTCCTGGTGCATGCCGTCTCTCTCCTCCTTTATAGTCCTCCTCCGCCAATCCTAACTCGGCTGCCCACACGCCGAGTACGCCGCTCTCCAATCAGGAGCAAGTCCTACAGTTTATTGGTTGAACTGGAGGCAGCTGTGCAGAAGCTGTTTACTTCTCTCCCAGCGCCATATTGTGGGAGAGCAGATGCATAGAATAAGTCTTAATTCCAGTAACTCAGTCTAGTCCGGTTTGCTCCCCACATCCTGGGCTCTGGTGAGGTCCTCATTGTGGGTGGCATCACAATGGCAGGAAAATGTGCAAGAGAAGAGAAGTCACATTTCAAGACAAGAAGCAAAAGACCAAGGAGGGGCCAGGCTTATTGTTTACAATGATCCATTCATGGGGACTAATGCACTCCTGTGACACCTAACCCATTTTCATGAGACAAAATTAATCTGTCCATGAGATGCAGCCCCTATTACCTAATTACCTTCCACCAGGACCCATTTCTGAAAGGTTTTGTCTCTAACATTCCCATATGGAAAACTATCCTCTAGCACATGAACCCCAATGGACAAATCATATCCAAAGTGTAGCAGTACCCAATTTGCATACTATTTAATTCTTTTTTCTTACTGAATTGTCAAGAACTCACAGTACAATGTTGAAAGGAGTAAAGTTAGTGAATGTCCTTTAGTCAGACCTCATCTTAGTAAGAAATCTCTGAGTCTTTTAGCATATAGTAGCTTTTTTATGGATATTCTTTAACAGGTTGAAAAAGTTTCTCTGTATTGACGGTTTACTGAGAGTTTTTATCACGAATGAATGTTGCATTTCATCCAATGCCTTCTCCACATCTATTGATAGAGTCATGTGTTCACTTTTAAGACTGTTGATATAACGGCTTACATAAATAGATTGTAAATGCCTTGCATATAGAAATAAATATCCCAGGTTGTGGTGTATTATTCTTTCTAAAACATTTTTGCATTTAAATGCTAATATTTCTGCTCTATGTTCATGAGTGATATGTGTCTGTAGTTTTATAGTCTTCTAATGACTTTGCCTAGTTTTATTATTAGGTTAATGCTGTCCTCATATAATAAATTATGAAGTATTCTTTATTTCTGTTTCTGAAAGGCATTGTAGAATTAGTACACTTGGTATAATTTCTTGCTGTTTGATAGAATTCACCAATGAATCCACTGGGGTCCTGGTGCTTTTTACTTGGAATTTTATTTGTTCTTGACTCAATTTATTTAATAGACATAGGTTTATTAAGATAGTTTTTTTCTTAAATATTTTTTGGCAGATTTGTCTATCAAGAAATGATTCATTTCAATTAGGTATCAAATTTGAGGGCAAGGGGCTGTGCATAGTATTTATTATCCTTTTAATGATTATGGGATATATAATGATGACTTCTATTTCACTTCGGATAATGGCAAGTTGTATTCTCTCTTTTTTCCATAATTTTTCTTGCTCTCTTCTAAGATTGTGCAAATTGGGATAATTTTTATTTTCATTTAGTCTAAGGAATTTTTAAATTCTTCTTGAGATTTTTTTCTTTGACCTATGTGTAATTTATAAGTGTGTAATTTTTTAAAAAAATTATTTATTTATTTGAAAAGCAGAGTCACAGAGAGGCAGAGGCAGAGGTTGAGAGAGAGAGAGAGGTCTTCCATTCACTGGTTTACTCCCCAGATGGCTGCAATGGCTGGAGCTGTGCTGATCTAAAGCAAGGAGCCCTGAGCTTCTTTGGGGTCTCCCACATGGGTGCAAGGGCTCCAGGACTTGGGCCACCTTCTGCTTTCTCAGGCCAAAGCAGAGAGCTGGATCCAAAGTGGAGCAGCTGGAACTCGAAGCGGTGCCCATATGGGATGCCAGCCCTTAAGGCGGCGGCTTTACCTGCTCACCACAGCGCTGGTCCCAGAAGCATATAATTTAATCACTATTTTTGGAATGTTCAAGTTATCTTTCTGTTATTTATTTCTTGTTTATTTTCATTGTGATCTCAGAGTAGAAATTCTGACTTCTGTTCTCTTCAGTTTGTTAAGGTACATTTTATGGCTCAGAGTATAATCTGTCTTTGTGAATGTTCAGTGATGTTGAAAAGAATGTGTGTTCTGCTGTTTTCCGGTGAACGTGTTTATACTTGTGTCTGTCCGTTATATGCAGTATCACGATAATGTTGAGTTCAACTATGTACTTACTGATTTTCTGCTTGGTATATATGTCCATTCCTGACAAAGTTGTATTTAAGTCTCCAACTATGATAGTAGATTCATTTATTCTTAACAGTTCTAACATTTTTTGCCTCATTTAGATTGATACTCTGCTGTTTTTGAAAAGTGACCCTTTCATCATTTCGTAATGACCATCTTTATCACTGATGAAATTTTTCTTTGAAATCTGTCTACTCGCAATTTACCACAGCTGCTCTTCTTATGAAAATGTTAACATGGTATATATCTCTCTATCCTTACTTTTATTTTATGTTTCTGTTTAGTCTTACAGTAGATCTCTTACAGAAAAACATAGGATAGTCTTGTTTTTTTTTCTTACCTACTCTGAAAATCCCTTTTAATTGATGCATTTAGATTTTCAGTGTTCCAAATGATTATTGATATAGCTAGATTAATATGTGCTTTATATGACTGTTTACTGTGTGTTACTCTTTGTATGTTCTCTATTGTTATACTGTTTCACTGCCATTGGTTTAGTTGAGCATTTATATGATTCTGTTTTCTCTCTTTTTAAAAATGGTTGTTATCCTTCCTATCCCCCAGCTCCCAGTGGTTGCTCTAGATTTTGCATTATATATATACAGCTAATTCAATTCCACTTTCAAATAACACTACGCCACTTCATGGACAGTGTGACTACCTTACAATAACAGAATTATCCTAATGTTTTCCTTCTGCTCTATCCATCACAATAGTAATTCATTTTACCTGCATTTAGGCATACATGTACTCATATGCATACATAAGATGTCTACAAAAGCATAGATAATTGGACCTATTGCTGATATTATTATTATGAACAAATTATTCTGGTATGTCAATTAAGAATAAAAAATTACTATAACTTCACTTATTTTTTCATCAATGTTCTTTCTTTTTGCAGATTCAACTTACTGACATGTTAATTTCATTTTCTAAAGTTTGTGCTGGTGCTGCAGCTCACTTGGCTAATCCTCCACCTGTGGTGCCGGCACCTTGGGTTCTAGTCCCGGTTGGGGCACCAGATACTGTCCCAGTTGCTTCTCTTCCAGTCCAGCTCTCTGCTGTGGCCCGGAAAGACAGAGGAGGATGGCCCAAGTACTTGGGCCCTGCAACCGCATGGGAGACCAGGAGGAAGGTCCTAGCTCCTGGCTTCAGATCGGCACAGCGCGGCAACTTTTGCGGCCATTTGGGGGGTGTACCAACGGAAAAGGAAGACCTTTCTCTTTCTCTCTCTCTCTCACTAACTCTGCCTGTCAAAAAAAATAAAAAATAAATAAAATAAAATTTGTGTGGTGCTCTCTTACTTGCTGAAGAGAAATTACATATAAATATCATTTTTGGTCGATTATGGTTTAGTGGATCTCTCTTCTCTGTCTTTGTCCCTATATTTTTCTAATATTTAATTTCAAATAGCTTAAAAATCATATGCCTAGGTGCAAATTTTTACATTTTTACATTTTATCATTCTATCTGTGTTTTGCTGTCAGTAAATTTGGCTAAAACTTAGAAAATCTTGTTTCCATTATTTTTTGTTCCCTTGTCATTCTTTTCCTCCTGATATTTTCACCAGATAGAATTGTCTCACAGTCGTTAGATATTCTGTTCTTTTTTGTTTTCAAGTTTTCTCTTTTCTTTTATAATTTGGAAATTTCCATTGAGATATACTCAAGGTCAAAGATTCTTTGCTCAATCATGTCTAATATACCTTTTTTAAAAACTTCCTGACATTTCTTCCTGGTTTCTTTGAATTACTCTTCTGGTTATATTCTCCATCTATTCTTGTATGCTGTCTAACTTATTCACTAGAGTATTTAGTATATTAGTCATGGTTGTTATAAATTCCCAGATCTGACAAATCCAACATTTCTGCCATATTTGATTCTGATGCTCTGTTCAAATGGTGCATTTATTTATTGATTGATTTTGACAGGAAGATTTAGACAGTGAGAGAGAGAGAGAGAGAGAGAGAAAGGTCTTCCTTCCATTGGTTCATCCCGCAAATGGCCGTTACGGCTGACGCTCCCTCCTGATCTCCCATGCGGGTGCAGGGCCCAAGCACTTGGGCCATCCTCCACTGCCTTCCTGGGCCACAGCAAGAGAGCTGGACGGGAAGAGGAGCAACCGGGACAGAATCCGGCGCCCCAACCGGGACCAGAACCCGGGGACCTGGCACCACAGGTGGAGGATTAGCCTAGTGAGCCATGGCATCAGCCGAAAATGGTGCATTTAGCCTTTTGGTATTCATTGTAATTCTTTTTTATATCTGGATATGACATATAAAGTGATATATAGTTACCTGGTGGTGAGGTATAGGGGGAGGGCAATGTTCTGCAGTCCTATGATTGTGTTTCAGGATTTTACTACTTATGTGCCCCTGGATAGTGAACTTTGTAAATGTTACTCACGGATTTTTTTTTTTTTTTTTTTTTTTGACAGGCAGAGTGGATAGTGAGAGAGAGAGAGACAGAGAGAAAGGTCTTCATTTTTGCCGTTGCTTCACCCTCCAATGGCCGCCATGGCTGGTGCCCTGCGGCCAGCGCACTGCGCTGATCCGAAGGCAGGAGCCAGGTGCTTCTCCTGGTCTCCCATGGGGTGCAGGGCCCAAGCACTTGGGCCATCCTCCACTGCCTTCCCTGGCCACAGCAGAGAGCTGGCCTGGAAGAGGGGCAACCGGGACAGAATCCGGCGCCCCGACCGGGACTAGAACCTGGTGTGCCGGCGCTGCTAGGTGGAGGATTAGCCTATTGAGCCGCAGCACCGGCAGGATTTTTCTTATTCCTCTTAAGTTGTAGAGGATGGATAGAGTAGGCTAGATTTGTGTGTTTTCCTTCTCCTACACTAAAGACTTGAGATGACGAGAGTAGGTTTTTAATGTCCCTAGGTGCTGATGAAATCACAGTAAAAAAGCCCCTGGTCCAGTAGTTTCTCCTTAGATCTTTTGATGAGGAGTAGGGATTCCAAGATGGCCGAATACAGAGAAGATGTGCTGATTTTGACTGGGGGAAGATAACAGAAGCCAAGGAAATGTATTCCCAGGGGACACTTGGAGAGAAGTTTTCAGTGGAATTCTACAGAAAGAGGGGCACTGTAGAGTATTGTTGGAAAAGCAGACACACAGTCACTAGCAGAGACACCACAGGAGACTTGCATAGCTGGGGGCTGGAGGAGACACCAGCAACTGAAACAAGGTAAGGGTAGACTGCAGCAACCAGTGCCACTGGTGATATTGCATAAGAGAGAACTTTGCAGACCACACTGATTATTGAGTTCAGCCTGGAGCCCTAGTGAGGGGCAGGGTACCCACCTAATCCAGCCATGGAAAGGCACATTTCTTTCTCCTTATCCCCCAACAAGGGCACCTGACAACTGATAGGGAGAAGGCATCATCTTGATACCAGTAGAGGCTGCTGCAGCTCTCATGCGCACTACTTGGGGATTTAACCAGAGGGAAAAATCCATGTTTCTCACTGACGATTGAGTCTGGTTGTGAGGGTTGACTGGGGCCTTAGCATCCACTTAGGATTATGAAGTGCCGTAATCCTCTCAACCTATCACAGGCTCTGCGGTGCACCCACAGGCAACTGATCTGGAAATGACTCTGCTCTCCCTATGGAAAGGGCAGAATTGTGCAGTGAAGAGGGGGTCCTCTGCACCCCATGATTGTGGGATCCTTCTGTGCTGTGACTGTGGGAATTCTGTGAGAGCACAATAGGGTATGCAGTATGATCACATCCTCTCCCATTTTGACAGCAGAGGAAATTACCATGCCCAACGTGAATATCACCTGGATTCTTGCCTCACCATTGAGCATTGACCAGAGCTCCCTGTCCCCACCTATCACATGCCAATGTGTAGTCACTGAAGGAACAGACACTCTTCTAAGCCACAAAGGCATAGTTCAAAGATAAAACCTGACAGTAGAAAGCCAACAAGTGTTTCCACAAATGCCTAAAAGTAAGTACAAAAATAAAAGAAATAAGAACAAGGAAGACAACATGACTCCAGAAAAGGAACACAACGTATTAGGATGAGAAGATGAAGATATTGATGCATTGCCTGAAATAGAATTTTTTTTTTTTTTTTTTGACAGGCAGAGTGGACAGTGAGAGAGAGAGAGAGACAGAGAGAAAGGTCTTCCTTTACCATTGGTTCACCGTCCAATGGCCGCCACGGCTGGTACGCTGCAGCCGACGCACTGCGCTGATCCGAAGGCAGGAGCCAGGTGCTTCTCCTGGTCTCCCATGGGGTGCAGGGCCCAAGCACTTGGGCCATCCTCCACTGCCTTCCCTGGCCACAGCAGAGAGCTGGCCTGGAAGAGGGGCAACCGGGACAGAATCCGGGGCCCCAGACCAGGACTAGAACCCAGTGTGCTGGCACCGCAAGGCGGAGGATTAGCCTATTGAACTGTGGCGCTGGCCTGAAATAGAATTCAAAAGAATGATCATAGGATTGCTAGAAGCAATGAGAAGCAAATTCATGATTTGAAGAAATCCATGGATGAAATGAATGAAAAATTTCCCATGAGATTTTTATTTTGATGAGAAATCAAACTGAAATATTAGAAATGAAGAATTCAGTATGTCAAATAAAAATGCAATGGAAAGCACAGACTTGGTGAGGCAGAAGAACGAATGTCTGAGCTAGATGACAATCTTTGTTATTATTTCACTAAAAAGGCCTTTTAACCTTTTCTCTCTTTCCACACTTTCAGGAATTCCTAGGACCCATATGTTGGGTCATTTGATAGTATCATGAAGATTTCCGACAACGTTTTTTAGTTTTCTAATTTCTTCTTCTTCTTCTTTTTTTTTTTTTTCTGACTGTATCATTTCCTGTGATTTGACTCCTAAGTCAGATATTCTTTCTTCTGCTTCATGGATTAAGTTAAGATTTTCCACTGCATCTTTTATTTATTCTATTGAATTCTTCATTTCTAAGATTTGATTTTGATTTTTCTTTAAGATTTCAATTTTGTGGGAGAAATTTTTTCTCATGTCATGTACGGACGTCATTAGTTCATGCATTTGATTTTGATTACTTCTAAGTAATCCCACAATTTTTTGCATTCCACTGCTGGCATTTCTATAATCTCTTTATCTTCACATTCTATTATTGAAGTGTTGTGTTCTTTGGGAGCATCATGTTGTCTTCCTTATTCTTGTTTCTTTATTCTTTGGCATTTTTTGAGATACTCATTGGCTTTTTCTTTGTTTTTTTTCTCATGTGGTGATGTGGTGGCATTTGTCTTTAGACTATGCCTTTGTGGATTAGTGGAGTGTTTTTTTCAGTGAATACCTAGAGGTGTGTGGTGGGTGTGGCCAGGGAGCTCTGTTGAGTGCTCCAGGGTGAAGGGAGTGTCAAAGGTGCACCCAGGTTAGGTGTGGTAAATCTTTTTTTTTTTTTTTTTTTTTTATGAGAGGGGAGGTTTGTTCTGCTCTGTTGATGTAGTCTCCGCTCACCTCTTCTCCTGAAAAGAGACCACTCCCTGGATGCTAGTCTCAGTGGGTATAATATTCATCCATGTTGCCACAAGAACCAAAGGATCTGTGCAGTTCTTGGTGTAAGCACAGATTCCACAGCAATCACCAGGAATCAGGCAGCTCTGAGCATGTGGCTCCCACAGTGGCTAACCAAAGTCCCAGCCACACCCTGAACTCTCCCATGCAGCCTTGCTGTTTTCACAGTCCCAGCACACAAGCCTCCCACAGTAACAAGCACCAAGCCCCCAGTCAGTTCTCCCTGCCAGACTAATGCATCTCTGCTCAGCTGGTTGCTGGTTTCACAGACACGAGCTGGCACAGCTATTACATATATCCAAAATGGTGCCCACCCTTTATTGGCTTATTACAGGATGCTGATTCAAGGTGATCAGGGAAGAAAAACATGTCCACCTCTTCTTTTCTCCTCTAGTTTGGCAGGTCAATATCCCCCACAGGGCTCCAAGAATATTCCCCTCAGACTCTTCCCACAGCCTTATCAGCAATAGCTTGAGCTGCTGTAGATTGGTCTCACCTGATTCCAGGACTGGAGCTGAAGTTCTCTGCTTCTAGGGTCCTGAGTTGTGCATGTCCACACCTCCACATAGGCATACAGTGTCTCTCTAATTTATGTGGAATTTCCTGTGCCAATTTTTCCATAACTCTTCCGTGAGACTGCACTCTCTCCACTTTTTTTTTTTTTTTTAAGATTTATTTATTTGACAGGTAGAGTTACAGACAATGAAAGAGAGAGAGATAGAGAGAAAGGTCTTCCTTCCGTTGGTTTACCTCCCAAATGGCTGCCAGTGCCGGCACGCTGCGCCAATCCGAAGCCAGGAGCCAGGTGCTTCCTCCTGGTCTCCCATGCGGGTGCCCGAACCCAAGCACTTGGGCCATCCTCCACTGCCCTCCCGGGCCACAGCAGAGAGCTGGACTGGAAGAGGAGCAACCAGGACTAGAACCAGGTGCTTATATGTGATGCTGGCGCCGCAGGCAGAGGATTAGCCACGTGAGCCATGGTGCTGGGCCCCCTCTCTCCACTTTTTTAAACTATCTTCTGCCAGACTTGAGCAGTAAGCTCCCTACCTGTTCCATGTGAATCCAATCAATCATCTTTTGGAGAAAGAAAGGGACATCCAAGTACAGGAAGCACATAGAACTCCTAATAGACATACCAGAAAAGATATTGATCACAACACATTGTAGTCAAACTCTTCACAGTAAAACATAAAAAAGATCCTAAAATGTGTAGTAGATAAACACAAGATTACTTTCAGAGAATTTCCAATTAGACTCACATCTGACTTCTCATCAGAAACCCTAAAGACTAGGAGAGTGGCGGGACACATTTCAAGTTTTAAGAGAAAAAAAAAAAAAACTATCAACCCGGAATATTGTACCCTACACAATTCTCATTTATGAATGAAAGTGAAATAAAGACCTTCCATAACAAACAGAAATTGAAAGAATTTGTCACCACCTATACAGCCTTGCAGAAGATGCTTAAGTATGTGCTGCACACAGGAAAACAGAAACATGCAAAGCAATCAAAGCCAAAATTGATAAATGACATTGTTTCACAGGAGAAGTTTTTGTACTGCAAATGAAACACTTAGAAAAGTGAAGAGGCAACCAACAAAAGGGGAGAAATTATTTGCAAACTATTCAACTGATAAAGGATTAATTAGAATATATAAAGAGATCAAGAAACTCCACCCTCCAGCCTTATAAATGATGTTTAAAGATGTGGTACACACAGACACATGGAAAGATAGTCTTTAGGAAAGAATGTGAACGTAGAAATTCTATTAAAATTACAACAACAGGGGCAGGGGCCATGGCGCAGTAGGTTAATCCTCCGCCTGCAGTGCTGGCATCCCATATAGGCACCAATTCTAGTCCTGGCTGCTCCTCTTCTAATCCAGCTCTCCGCTGTGGCCTGGGAAAGCAGTGGAAGATGGCCCAAGTCCTTGGGCCTTTGCACCTGCACGGAACAAAGCTGCATGCATCATCATACCAGATATCAAGACATACCACAGAGCAGTTATAATTGAAACAGACTGGTACTTGCAAAACAATAGACATGTAGAAAAGGGAAACAGAATAGCATCCCCAGAATCAATCCACACATCTATAACCAACTAATCTTTGAAAGGAGCCAAAATAATTCCTAGAGAAAGTACAATCTCTTCAACAAATGGTACTGAGAAAATTGGATCTCAGAATCCAGAAGTATGAGAAAAATTTCCTACCTCATACTTTATACAAAAATCAACTCAATATGAATCAAGGGTCTAAATCTATGACCTGATACAATCAAATTACTATAGGAGAACAATTGAGAAACTTTACAGGACACTGGCATATACAAAGAGCTCTTGGAAAAGATCACAGAAGTACAGGTCATCAAAGCAAAAACAGACAAATGGGATTACTGCGAGCTAAGAAACTTCACAGCAAAGGAAACTTATAGTAAAGAGGCAACTGACAGAATGGTAGAAAATATTTGCAAATTATTCAACTGATAAAGGATCTTTTTTTTTTTTTTTAAAGATTTATTTATTTGAAAGTCAGAGTCACACAGAGAGAGGAGAGGCAGAGAGAGAGAAGAGAGGGAGGTCTTCCACTCCCCAGATGGTTGCAACTGCCGGAGCTGCGCCAATCCGAAGCCAGGAGCCAAGAGCTTCTTCCAGGTCTCCCACGCGGGTGCAGGGGCCCAAGGACTTGGGACATCTTCCACTGCTTTCCCAGGCCATAGCAGAGAGCTGGATTGGAAGAGGAACAGCTAGGACTAGAACCAGCGCTCATAGGGGATGCCAGCGCTTCAGGCCAGGGCGTTAACCCGCTGTGCCACAGTGCTGGCCCCCTGATAAAAGATCTTTGAGCAGCTCAAGAGACTTAACAACAACATAACAAACAACCAGTTAAAAATGGACAAAGGAGTTTAATGGGCCTTTTTCAAAAGTTGAAATTCAAATGGCCAACAGATTCATGAAAAAATGCACAGGATTACTAGACATCATGGAAATGCAAATCAAAACCACCATGAGGTTTTACCTCACCAAATATGAATGGCTCTCATGCATAAATAAAAACAGTAAATTCTGGTGAGGGTATGAGGGAAAATGCTCCCTGATCTATTGTTGGTAGAAATGCAAACTATTACAGCCATTGTGGAAGACCATATGGGGATTTCTCAGAAAGCTGAAAATAAATCGACCCTATGACACAGCCATCTGACTCCTGGGAGTTTACCCAAACAAAATGAAATCAGCATATGAAAGTGTTATCTGTCCCCCATGTTTATCACAGATCACTTCACAATAGCTAAGCTATGGAATAAACTGAGATGTCCATCAACCATAGACCAACTAAAGAAAATGTGGTATATATGTATCATAAAGAAGAATGAAATTCTATCTTTTGCATCAAAATGGATGCAAATGGAAACATCATACTTAGAGAAATAAGCCATCCCCCAACAGACAAATAGGATATGTTTCCCATGATCTGTGGTAACTAATAGAATACAAAATAATGTATATTAGTGAAATTGACATTTTTGAGAGTCAATTATCATTTATAGCCCTTGTCTTTACTCAGTGTCTTTTTTTCTTATTTTTTGTTGAATTCTTTACTTAGTGGAGGGTTAATCTTATGCTTATAAAATATACTGAAAGTATCTCTTTGTAAAATTAAAAGAAAAAATAAGAAAGGAAGGAGTTGGGAGAGTGGGAGTGTAGGCAGGAGGATAGGGTGGGAAGTATCACCATGCTCCTAAATCTGTTTCTATGAGATGCTTGACATTTGTTCACCATTTATAAATAAAGAAATCCACTCTTTCTCACATTTTATTAACTCTTCCTTTCATCAGATATTTATAGTAAGTCCAGATGAATTTTCTTGTGTACATATGCACATAATAGAATACTATTGAGGCATCAGAAAATGTAATCCTGTCAGTTGTAGCAAAATGGATGGAATTACCAGATATCATATTGAGTGAAATAGACACAGAAAGACAAATAATACATGTATTTCACACATGGAAGCAAAAAAGCAAGAAAAAATTCAAAACTCAAAGAAAACAAAACAAGAAACCTTCAATCTTGACACACAACACTTGGGTGAATGGGAGGGATAGAAGGAATTTGGATTAAAAAAATAGGGGAAACTGGGTGTGGTTCATTAGTTGTGACAAATATACTAATAATTGATATTAATAATAGGGTAAAGGGGAATGAGGACTCTGTTGGAATTCTTTGTATCACTACTTCACACTTTTGTTTTGTAAATTTAAAACTATTCCGAAGTAGAATTATAAAATAACTTAAATTTTCAAGTGATTATACTGTCAAGAGAAAATCTAAAGATGTTAATGATGTCAAAATGATACATGCCTAGCAAATAGATCTTCAACTGCATTTCAAAGAAAGAAAACCTAATCTATTAATCCACCTGCATTCTTGAATTCAGTACTGTAAACAGTTTTCTCAGGTCAGTGGAGAGGATAACAGGCTTTGGAATGAACACTTCTTGATGGATAAATGCTTAAGACACTATGCCACCTTGTAGGTCTGAAGATATCAATCCCCATAAATTCCAAGAAACTAATCAAAAGACTTTAAAAGTATTTGTTTAAAATATGTGTTCTAATTTTTAAGATTCAAAATAATGTAAAGATTTTGCTATTTGAAATGATGGCACTGATGGGACAATATAGAATAAGTCTTTGGGTAAAAAGAAAGGAAATAGTTTATTATAAATTGCATTTTTAGGATTTCAGGATTTCTGTATTAATTTATCCTGGAAATTGTAAATGGACTTTTTGCCTGATGCAGACATCAAAAGTTCACATGATTTTAGAAGTGGTGCTTCACATGAATTCTCTGTGCATTTGCTACTAGCTGAGAGAAGATAAAACAGAATGTAAACTTCCTCTTAGAATAAGTGTAAAATAGTGTTTTATACTGTCCCAAAGATTTGTTAATCTATCTCATGTTTATTCCATTTTACATGAAGAATATAAAAGATTTTCCCAAATGCTTCAAGAATATTTGTAATATAATTAAATAAGTGTTGTGGTGTACCATAATATTAATAAAATTGCATAAAATTAATACATTTAGAGATATTTATTTTAGGTATATAAACAAATAAATAAATATATATATATATATTAGGTATATACGCTGTTTTTCCATTGAATAGCTGATAAACCTGGTTAAGTCAATTAGTCAATACTCTCAGCAGATTTCTCTGTAGGAAACTTACTACTCTAATATTCAATGCTTTCTAGCTCTATTATTCCAATAGTCTGTATCTTCATGAGTATTTATATGTTTCATTAAAAATGAATTTCTTGTTTTTTTTTATGCTACATACCAATAGTAAATCATGCATTCTGTAAACTCCCTTGATTTTTTTTTTGTTAGTAACTTGCAGAAAGACAATTAACTGTCATAGTGATACAGAGATAAATTCTGAGGGTTTCCATGAAAAATAAAAATCCTGAGAGATATTAGAAATAATAAGCATGTGTGTGTGTATGTGTGTGCATGTGTGTGTTTAGTGAAAAATGAATTAAACTTTTATATGAGCTAGAAAAACATTGTCTTGAATAATTTAAATATATCATCTCTAAGACATGATCTTTGTGATATTTAGTTGCTACACAATTGAAAGGAAGCAGGATAAATTATAGTAGGATTGGTTTCTTAATGTCTGCATTTGGTAGCCTCTGTATTTTATCCTTTCTGCATATATATGAAGCTGGAAAGCTTTGGGATTTATTTTATTTTTTGCAGCTGGAAGACAAGATACTTTTTCATGTCCAATTGAAAAATAGAGGAATAACTTATTTATGCTTTCTCTCAATAACAATGGCACTTACAATTTGAAGGGTAAAGTTTACATGTCTTTAATTGTGTGAATCACTGCTATTTAAAATACCTTTCCTAATGAAATAAATAACAAATGAGCCAAAAATATAAGCATAAACTTTATAGTGTAATTATTATATTATTCAACTGATATCATTGCCACATACATATTTTAAAAATTAATGACTTGAGTAACTATATCATATAATAATGCTTAGAGCAGAGCATACAAATATGTGCTTAAGGACCCTGAAAAATGCCTAATAACTCAGAATTTATTATGCACATAAATATATTCGATATTAAAACTATAACACTAACAGAACATCTAAGTTGTGCTGAACTTGATATACTGATCATTCATGCTATACTGTGAGTTGATTGAGCTTTGACATTCAGTTTTGTTTCCCTGTTTGATGCATCCCAAGCATTGGACACAATGTATAGCACAGAATAAGTTAAGTTCCTATTATATTCCATGCACTGTCCTAGGTGTGAGAAATAAGAAGTTAAGCAAAAATAGATAAAACTTCTCTTTCATTCTTGTAGCCTGCAGTCTCATGAAGAAAATAAGCAATAAATAAATATTCAAACAAATGTAAACTATAGTCAGGAGGAATGTTATATGGCCACACATTTTTTTGAGAATATAACCTGATCGTTAAAGTAAGCATTGCTTCCCTGTGGCAGTTTTGATTAACCTCCCATAGAAAGGGTTAAGTGAAAAAAGAGGGAAACCCAGGCCATTGGGACAGCTCATTCCCTTCCCCCTGTAAAAGGAAGAGCATGCTCAATATAAGACTAAAGATATCAGACTTGATCACAGAATTAAGATGTACACCACGTAATTGGTCAGGTGGCCAGTGAAGGTTTTTTTTTGTTTGTTTGTTTGTTTGTTTTTTTTTTTTTTTTTTTTTTTTTTTTTTTTTTGGACAGGCAGAGTAGATAGTGAGAGAGAGAAAGACAGAGAGAAAGGTCTTCCTTTGCTGTTGGTTCACCCTCCAATGGCCGCCGCAGCCAGCGCTGCCGCCGGTGCACCGCACTAATCCGATGGCTGGAGCCAGGTACTTATCCTGGTCTCCCATGGGGTGCAGGGCCCAAGCACTCGGGCCATCCTCTACTGCACTCCCTGGCCACAGCAGAGAGCTGGCCTGGAAGAGGGGCAACCGGGACAGAATCTGGCGCCCCGACCGGGACTAGAACCCGGTGTGCCAGCGCCGCAAGGCGGAGGATTAGCTTAGTGAGCCGCGGCACCGGCCAGTGAATGGTTCTTTTACTCTGAATACATATCTGACATATTTTAGCACTACCTTTATCCATTTCTTTCCAAAATCATTTTCTTTATTTAGGCATTTTTCATTTTCTGCCATGAAAACAAAAATTCAATGAAGACAGGAAGCTATGTTTCTTTTCTCTATGCTGTTAGACAAATAATAAAATAAAGCTGGGATATTATACTTTTGAAACAACATTTATTGGTTCATTTAATGAATAAATGAAGAAGATTGCAATTGCCCATTGGTACAGTGGCAAAATTTATAAAAACATACACAAACGGCAAGTTTGTCAACATGATCCTGTGTTGTGGTGTACTGGGTTAAGTTTATGCTTACACTGGCAGCATCCCATATCAGAGAGCTGGTTTGAGTCCAGGTTGCCCTGCTTCTCATCTACCTTCCAACTAATGCACATGGAAGGGAGGAGGAGATGATCCAAAAACTCTGGTCCATGCCACTCATGTAGGAGACCATGATGGAGTTTCTGGCTTCTGGTATCAACATGTGCCATACCCAGGTGTTGTGGCCACTTGTGGAGTGAACTATTGGATGGAAGATCTCTATGGATAGTTATAGATAGTTTCCTGTGGGTCAATGCCTGTGCAAGGAAAGAGAATGAAGCAGAATTTGACAAAGCAAGAAAGCAGAATTGCAGGAGAGATCTTCATGCCAACATGAAGATCTCCAAAGCTTAAGACACTTCAGAATTTCTTTTTTAGCATGGGGTTGAAATTTCCAATCTTTACTCTTTTGAATGTTCCACTCTTTGGACACAAAATTCCTCCAGGAAGAAGGGTAATCATAAGGAAGAAGGATTTTTCAGTTGAGATGATTCTTGAAGGTACTGACAAATGAAGCAACAAGTCCTTTGAATTGAAGTGAGGGTACAAATGCTACATCCAACATACCTTGTTTCTTCTTGTAGATAAGAAAATTTCTAGAATCTTGAATTTCCAAAGATTTAAAAGAAAAAAATATCACTGATATGGCTGAGATGCAAGGGAGCCATGATCCTAATTTTTCAAACCAAAATTTAGAAGAAACATTTTATTCTATTCTGTTCATTATTACCTTGTTCTATGAAATGCCTACCAGGAGGCACTTGTTTTTATAAATGTTCATTCACTCACACATATATTCTCTTTGATCGAGATGAAAGTATCATTAAAATATAAAGTGTGAAGAGGGTAAATGTTGCCCTAAGATCAGCAAGACATGGCCAACAAGGCCAAACTCTAACTCAGGTTTCTTAAACTGACTAATATCTAAATTGATTTCATTTCCAGAACTCCAAGTCTATTAATGCATTGAAACCTATCCTGACATAATAATATGTATACTTTTATCATTTTTTTTAAAGATGTATTTATTTATTTTTGAAAGGAATAGTTAGGGAGGGGAGAAGGGATGGGAGAAAGGGAAGAAAGGGGGAGGGAGGGAGGGAGAGAGAGAGAGGGAGAGAGAGAGATCCTACATCTACTAGTTCACTGTCCAAATGGCCAAAGCCAGGAGCCTGGAGCATCCTCTGGGCCTCCCATATGAGTGTCATGGGTCCAAGTACTCAGATCATCTTCTGCTACTTTCCCTGTCACATTAGCAGGGAACTGGGTCAGAACTGAACAGGTAGAACTGGAACTGGCATGCATACAGGATGCCACCATTGCAGGAGGCAGCTTAACCTACTCTGTGACAATGCTGGCCCTGCAAACTTTAAAAATACATTTCTGATATGACACCAATGCTTAGGTCACTGTCTTAAATACTGGAGATGTTCAAAGTATAAACTTATTTATTTTGAAGTATTAAGACTTTCTATTCCTAGTAAGGGAAGTCAGTTTTCAAGGACTTATTGGTAAAAATATTAGAAATGATGCTATTGGCATTGTCTTTTTCACACTTTTAAAATATCTGGAAAAAGAAGATTACCACAGAATATGATTGATTCCACTCAATGTATGGATGAAAAGGCCATATCAAGGCTCATGGTTATGTTGATGAGAATTTAATTTAGTAAATTTCATTGTAAATTTCTTGTTTTACTCTGTTAGGCATCCATACCATTTTCAATTAAATATGATGCCTTAAGGAATATGAAACTTAGTTAATAGAATGATTGGTCAAAGCTGTGTTTTTCCTCTCTTAGGAAAAATACTAATATTTTAAAGCAGTAGATTCTATTTGTGCTCCAGTATTTGTATCATTAGAATCCCTTGTGAACTTCTTAAGAGAGTGCATATTCTCAAGAATAACCTCAAACCTTTTGACAGAAACTTTGGGTGATGGGCCAATTAAGCAGTATTTAAGCTACTTCTCAAAATATGAGAAGAATTAAAACACACTGGCCTAGATCATTTTAGATTGTGTTGAGTTTGATATCCTTAGGTGTATTAAACTATTAGGAATGGTCACGGATGATAGAAGTTGGGGAGAAGTACTGACTGGCTGAAACTGATTCCTGGGTGGAAAATAATAAGGGAATTTAGTATAAGTTTTGAATGGGATTTGAATAAAATAATTTTCATAAAAGAGAGAGCCATACCTACAGAGAAAAGCAAAAAGCAAAACGATACAGAATTCATGGATTTTCCACAGAACACAAGTCTACAAACTCCTGGGGGAATTTATAAAATCCAATATAGACACTTCTTGAGTTTATTTAAAGTCTTAGACATTTCTATCTTGTAAAAATTTCCCCAGGTTGGGAAACTTAACTTCAGTATGACTAATCTTTCCATAAACACACTTATCCATATGATGGCAGGAGTGTGCTAGTATCCAGTGATTCGCAACCCTTAACTGGGAAAGAGGAAGTATTTCTTTTTCCTATTTTTTTAAATTCATAAAATACTTGTACTTTCTCTGAATGAAAATTGCCTCTTATTCCAACATTTCCATTTTCTTCAGAAAATTAAAAATTTGAGAAAATAGAAAATATGAGTTTTAGCAATTCATTTTTTGGTTTATTTCTGTTTTTCCATGTACAGTTTTTATTGAGATAGCTGTGTGCTTGGTAATTGATAATTCATGATGAAAATATGATAAACAGGTTTGGAAAAATCAATACCATAATTTTTGTTTATTAGTTTTCTAATACATTTCTATAGCATTTTCACTATACTAAACTCTGTCAATCTAGTTTTAGGTATAGTCTTATTGTTAAATTTGGAATTAAAACTATGAGAATTTACGATAAAATAGTCTTCAAATAGTACTTCATACTTTGAATGTCTGTGTGGGTGCTAACTGTTGAAATCTTTACTTACTTAGTATATACTAAGTTGATCTTCTGTATATAAAGATAATTGAAAATGAATCATGATGAAGAATGGGATGGGAGAGGGAGTAGGAGATGGGATGGTTGTTGGGGGGAGGGAGCTTATGGGGGGAAAAGCTGCTATAATCCAAAAGTTGTACTTTGGAAATTTATATGTATTAAATAAAAGTTGAGAAAAAAATTATATACAAGTCTCTTCTCTTTCCTTTTTTTTTTTTTTTTTGACAGGCAGAGTGGAAGTGAGAGAGAGACAGAGAGAAAGGTCTTCCTTTTCTGTTAGTTCACCCCGCAATGGCCGCTGCGGCTGGCGCACCGCGCTGATCTAGAGCCAGGAACCAGGTGCTTCTCCTGGTCTCCCATGGGGTGCAGGGCCCAAGCACTTGGGCCATCCTCCACTGCCCTCCTGGGCCACAGCAGAGAGCTGGACAGGAAGAGGGGCAACCGGGACAGAATCCGGCACCCCAACCGGGACTAGAACCCGGGTGCCTGGGCTGCAGGCGGAGGATTAGCCTATTGAGCCTTGGCGCCATCTCTTTTCCTGTTTTATAATCTTTTAAAAATATCCTCTCTTTTTTATGTTTATTTTATTTATTTGTAAGACAGAGTGACACATAGAAAGGAAGAGACACAAAGAGAAACAGTCTTCTATCCCCTAATTCACTTCCCAGGTGTCCACAATGGCAGGGGCTGGGCCAGGCCAAAACAAGGAGCCTGTAACTCCATCTGTAACTCCATCTGGGTTTCTCACGTGAGTGGCAGTGAAGCATCATCTGCTGCTTTCCCAGGCACATTAGTAGAAAGGTGAATAAGAAGCAGAGCAGACAGAACATGAAAAGCACTGTATTATGGGATGTTAGCATTGCATGCAACTGCTAAACCTGCTGCACGACAATATTGGTCCCTTCTGTCCTGTAATTGTAGGAGTGGAGTGCAACAGTCTTTAATTGCTATTATGTTCAAAGTCAAAAACAACAGATGTGGATATGCTTCAGTAGAATTGTGGTTTTTTTTTTTTTGGTACAATCTGGTGCTACCTTCTTTTATATATATATAATATATAAAATTAGAAATGTATGCAGCATGTGACAGATGTGAATACTATATAGAGAGAGTTTCATGATCTTTGGATAATTAAATAGTACAAGATTTTCCTAGGCTAAGGCTAATTACTTTGCATTTTAGTAATTCCATATGAAGGTAATTTTTTTCCCTTCATTATCCTATAGGTGAAAAAAAATGAAAAAATCATGTGTATACACAGGAATAAGGAGACAATTGTAGTTTTATAGGATGAGCTAGTTCTAAACCACCCTCCCACTCCCAGCTTTTTGTGTGACAAGGCAGTTACTGAAGACAAAGACATAAACCCTGTTACCTCTGTTAGCCAGAAAAAGCTTCTTGGATCGATGTTTTACAATGTGTCATTATCAGCTTACAGATTCTTCACAGAGGATAATTAGCAGGTGATAATGAGAATCAAGCCCAATATTCAACATAAGTTCCTAAAACCTACATCTCCAGCAGGTGGAAAGAGCTGAGAAAATGAATTAAAAAGTGGTTTTTCCACATATTACTAAACTAAACAGAAAGGGATTTTTTTTAAATAAGGAAGCTGACCAAATATTAGGAAATCAGAATCTGCAAGCAACCAGGTAGCACAATTAATCATTAACTGTGTATTATCAATTACATGCCGTATGGGTTGGTTGAACGGATCTTTTAAAGTAACAGAGATTATTCTTGTGGATCCTGAATAAGTATCTTAACTCATTTACTATTTTCTGTTGTTTGCTTATTTATTTCTTTTAAAAAATTTTAATGAATATTGAAAAATTATAGTTGTATATATTTATGAGGTATAAAATGATGCAGTAATACTCAGATACATACAATGTGAAATGAGTTAATCCAGCAAATTAACATATCCACTACCTCAAATCCCCAAGTTTTGATTCTGAGGCATCTGTTCTCAGGCCAGGTGACATATTAAAAGTTGTATAAACTCTCTGAACCTCTATTGCTTCTTCTATAGGACTAAGTGTGTGAAAATTCTCCCTTATCTATAATTTTGTATTATGCAGTTTTGGATATACATAGTCAAACTTGATCTAAAACACTAAATTGGAAACTTCAGTAAAAACACTTTTGAAATTTTAAATTGTGCAGCAGTCCGAACAATGCAGTGTAATCTTGCACTGTCCCTTTATATTCCTCCTGGGATCTGTATCATCCCTTTGTCCAAAGTATCTGCACTGTACATTCTACCCACTCATCAGTCACCTGTTAGCCATGTTGGTTATTAGATCAACTTTGGCCTTATGGCAGTGCATGTGTTCAAGTAATCTTTATTTTCCATAAATAATGGATACAACTTGTAAGAGTAGTGATGCTAGAAATTTTATTGCAACATATTGTTATATTATTCTATTTTATTATTAGTTTTTGATGGTAATATTCTATTGTGCCTAATTTATACAGTGAATTTTATCATCATTGTATCTGTATAGCAGAAAACCTAGTATGTGTATGATTCAGTAATATTCATGGAAATCAGCATCTACTAGGCATCTTGTAATATACTCTTTGTAGAAAATAGGAAACTAATATTTTTTGACTATATAGATAGATAAAAACATCTGAATTATTATACAGTATCCATAGATTACATTCATGCTCACTATTTTGCAGGATTGAACAAGCTATTTTATCACACAACAGTATGTTTTTTAAAAACCTGTTTAAAAACCTATTAATGAAATAATTTCTTATGGTACAGTATCCATAGATTACATTCATGCCCACTATTTTGCAGGATTGAACAAGTTATTTTATCACACAACAGTATGTTTTTTAAAAATCTGTTTAAAAACCTATTAATGAAATAATTTCTTTCTATTCAACTCTTATTACCTGTGCCATAGTAGATTATGATATACCTAATGAATTTCTAGATAAGATAAAGCAAAGTGACCTTCCACAGGAATCTATACTAAATCTGCCAAAGTTATGGGTCTGCATTCCCCTTAATTGTCCCACTATAGTAATACTAAAAAAGAAATAATTACCTTTTCTAGCCACTCTACAATTTTTCACTATGACTGTGCAATTGTTATGGTAACTGGCTACTGAGAAAATACCAATTCAGAGTTCATGAAAAGGTCTGCTTTATTAGTCTCTGTTATTGAGTAAAATTATGCTTAATGAGAAGAGAACAGGGCAGGGGAGGAAGGCAAGGTGGCAGGCAGTACTGTGTTTTGGATAACTACAAAAACAATTTCCTGGAGGCACAAACATCTGGAAATGAGTTTGCTGGACTCACTCCCCAATCCAACACTCACCCTTTTCCTGGGATGTATATTGCTATTTACTGCTGTGATTGCTCAGTGAATACTTTTGAGTATGTGCGCTAATGATGGCTAGTCTCACATTCTTCTGAGTCTGAAAGATCACTGATTGTGTAAAGACAGAATTGCTAGTGAGAGAAGAAGGAGACGTTAATTTCTAATGAGAAGATTGCTTTATTGTGTAAAATAAACTATCCCTCTTGCTAGGCATATTCTCAGCTCTTTGGCAAGATAGGAGATGAAACTTTGTGAAAAAGAACACAACGTTTCTTTGTACTTATCCCCATGTCTTATTTGCTTTGTACACTGGAGGATACAAGCTAAATTTATTTTTTTGGAATTGTGAAATCCTTTTGCCACAAATCATGACATATTGTAGGAAATTTAATGACACTCTTGTGTGTGTTCATTTAAAAGATGCCTTTGCAGTAAGGAACATGTACTCTGACAATTTTACAGTCCAATAAACGAATTCGTATTATTAATTACCACTGTCAGAAACTGTCTTGGTATTTGATTGCTGGCATTGGCTCTTGCTGAACAGATCCTTGGTAATAAGATCCTTGATTCTCTGGAAACGTAGCCTGACAGATGAACCAACCTGTGACTTATTCAATCAAGGACACTCTCAGGAATATTTGAGCATTTCCCTCCCTTTCAATCATAATAATGAAGCCAGCTAGCTTGAGATCAAGATGGGCATTTCTTCCCTCTCAACTCTTAGAAGAAGAATCAAGTCCTTCTCACTAGGTCTTATTACATCAGAATATTTTTCTAGAAAGCCATGCACAGTTTTTTCATGATATACTTTTTTATTAATCATTTGGAAACTCCTTGTAACAAGAAATTGTGAAAAAATCTTAGTTTTTGAAACTCAAATAACATGCATACTCATGAATAACATCACTTTATATACATTGGAAAAGTTGGTTAAGAAATTGTTTTAGCTTTCTGTTCAAGTCACAGCTTTAGTGACATAGCAACATAAATTTGTTCTCTTACCATTCTGGAGGTGAGAAATCTGAATTGGTCTCATGGGGATAAATCAAGATGGCGGCAAGACGACATTCCTTCCAGAGGCTGCAGGGAGGAATATGTTGCTTTGCCCCCACCCCCATTCCAGAGGCCACCCACATGACTTGGCTCATGGCCAATTTCCACTTTGAAAGCCTGATTGGAAATTTGAGTTCTTTTCCTACACTGCCTCTGACAGTGATACTGATTTTCTTCTTGTGATTACCATGGGCTTATCCTGATCATCTAAAATAATTTCTCACCTCACATTCACTGGATTCACAGTTTTCTATCTGTGATGTTGACTTTCCTTTGCTGTGTGCCCTAATGTAGTCAGAAACTCCAGGGATTAGGATGTGGATATATTTGGGGACATGTTTTTTTTCCCCAATAGATGAACCAACCTGTGTACCTTGGAATGTAAATTAATTTTTCAGCGTGCATTTTGAAAAGGACGTAACTGTATTTATTGTGGACAAATATTTTGGAAGCAAAAGACTGTTGCTTAGCAACTTATTGCTTTATGTTATTATAGATTATACCAGTTCAAACATTATTTGCCATCTAAGCAGTCTTAACTATAAGGTTTCTAAAAATGTTAGCCATGAAGAAAATCATATAAGAAAATAAGTCTGTCAAAGCAAATGAATAGATTTTATATTGAGAATATGAAAAATGTTCATGGAAAAAGGGAATTAAAGGTTAACTTTATTTTGGTGCAAACAACTTTGTAATGTGCACACAGTTTTTTTCATAATTGCATTTCAATGACCTTTTGAAGAACTCCTTTGCAAGGATTTAAAATTTTGTTGTACCATAATAAATGTATCTTTTATTTTTCAATTAATTTATTTTTCACATGAAATAAAGAGAAACTCCTTATCTACTGATTTACTCCTCCAAATGCTCTCAGTGGTAAGACCTGGGATGGGCCGAATCCTAGAGCTGGGAACTCAATCCATACCTCCTAGATGGATGGGAAGGAACCCATTTATTGAGCCATTATCACTGCCGCCTGTGGCCTGCATTACCAGAAACCTGACATCAGTCACTGGAGCCAGGCATTGAACTCATCTACTCTGATATGACATGTGCTCATCTTAACTAGTATCTTCACTGCTAGGCTAAATAAGTCAAATTTAATTCTACTTTCAATGAACTTTACATATACACACGAATATACACAAATATGCAAGTATATATTAAACACTTGTTTCTATATTATATAAATTAAGATATGTAGGTATTCACTGAAACAAAACACATGAAGATAAGCTTATATTGTGCATATTTAATGAGAATAATACATTTTATGGATCATAAGGGGCAAATTTTGTCATATTTTGATATGATAAAATTTGATCTTCAACTGCTTTTGTCCCAATGGCAAAGACCTGTTTCTTCTGCACACTGAATCAGAACTAGCAGAGTGAGTGTAACTAGTTTGGAAGAAAACTTCAGGTACAAATATGTCCACAGAAAAAAATTGGGGGGACAATGGAAAATGGGAGAAGTTATAAAAGAAATACTGAAGATTTCTTAGGAGAAACTTGATCACGAATTGAGTGGTTCTTGATCTTTTTTTCTCCTCTAGCATCTGTCTATATATGAATCACATTCTAATAAGCAGACACAAATTATTTTTCTTTAAGTCACTGTTCCTCCAACAACTTAATCCATACACTTTAATAAATATGAAAATATCATTCTATTACTTTGATATGCTTGCCTTTCAGCCTCCTCCATAACTTCAAAGAACACCACTTTATTATAATTTTTCCACCATTTCTCATTTCCACCAAAAACGTCCTATTAAAACCTAGAAAAAACATATTGTTATATCGTCAGAAGAAATTCAATGTTTGTTCTATCATAAAGAAGGCAATTGATGGTTTTTGTAAAGAGTTCAAGTAGGAGGATTATTTATGTATTTTCTTTTGATAGAACAATCTATTGTGACAAATTCTATAAAAATAAAATCATAAAATCAAGTGAAAAATTTTAATGCTTTATTACATTTCCAAAATGTGAAATAAAGCATGCTGAAGAATAATAAATAGTATTGCTAAGGATAAAACAGTACTCTTCAAGGAAAAGAATTGCACTTTTTTGTAACATAACATCTTTAATCACCAGAGAAATAAAAGAAAACAGTCCATAGTAAAATACTAGTATATGCCCAACGGAATGACTAAAATTTAAAATATTATGATCACCAAGTATTGGCAAGTATATGGAACAAGAAGACTTTCATTCATTGCTGGTGCTAGTGTTAGCTGGCACAACCCGTACAGAATACTGACTGCGGGTATCTTACAAAGTGAAGTTGTAAACCTAAATTATGATTCAGGAATTCCACTTGTAATTGTTTTTCCAAGATAAATAATAATATTCGTTAATGAAAAGTGTTTTTTACAATAACTTACATAGAAACCTAACTCAAAATAGAAACAACCAAATGTCCATCAAAACAAGAATAAGCAACACAAATAAAGTGACAAACAATACCCAACAGCATTGCAAACCTGCAAAAACAATACTGAGTGAACAAAAAATTGAATGAAAAGCATACACTCTAATTGATTTCATTTTATAATATTCACAACAGTCAAGATATTCAGAATAGCATTACCTCAGGAATTGTATTGACTTGAATCAGTCATTGGGAAGACTTTAGAAAGAATAGAAATGCCTTTTTTCTTGATCCAGATGGTGTTTACATTTGTCAAAACTCATAAAATTGTATACTGAAGAACTTAGCCTTTAAATTAATGCAAAATATGCTTTATTTAAGAGAGTAATGGAGATTAGAAAACAAACAATTGAAACAACTGTAGTTTGTTTGCTTTCTATGTATGATCTATTTATCCTTACTGTAGCCAAGTGAAATTTGTGTTTTATTTTTCTAATGTGTAAAGATATCATACAGAAAGGCATTAATTTACTTGATCAACTTATATATAACAAATGGAAAAATAAGTCTTCAGTCTGAATTATGAGTTTTATGAAATATGAAAGGCCTCACAAAAGACTTATAAAAATCAAATAAATCCAAAATTGCATAAGCCAAAAACTAGCTTTGAGAAAATGAAAAAAATGTATAATTAACAGAAAAAAACTATTTTTCAAAGACATAAGTTCACTACTTACTGTGAGAAACTGTAATATGAAGAAAGTTCTCAATATCAAAGTAAATAAATTATACAAGCACCAGAGGCAAGCTATCAAAAGTAAGAAACGGGGCAATGTCATCAAGTGGATTAAGCACAAGAGTCGTAGTACAGACTGGAACTCACTAGATGTGATTTTTTGTAAACCACTTAACCTATGCCTTGTTTTTCTCACAAGTAAGAAGTAGTTCAAATGATGGCTTTCCTTTGCAAAACTGTAGGGAGGATTAATTAGGCAATGTTCTTCAGGAGCTTTGAAGATTAAAAGCCTCAAGTAAGTGCTAAGTATAAAATACAAAACAAAAGAGATGGAGTCAGAGTTACAAAAGTCAGAGAGATGAAAGGAGAAAACTATGTTTGTAAGAGTGATGGAAGCTGAAGTTTGGAAAGATATAAAGGACCGGGGTGAGGAACTGCAAAAAATTTAACTTCAAACACACATATGAAACCAAACATATTTTGAATGATGTTAATATGTATCAATTCAATATAACAGTCTGAGAATATGCATCATTATAATCATACTGCAAAAGAAAGTATGAATTTTCTTTGTAAGATCACAGAATGAGCTATCTTCATCATTTATATCATTTCAAAGATGTATCCTTTCCTTTTTGTCAAATCTGCTTCTAGATGTCACATGCCTATCCAATGTGAGACCTTTGTTCCCAGTTTCTATACATCCCGATCTTCTACAAAGTCAACCCAAAATAAGATGAATGAGACTTAGTGACCACATAGGGCTTCAATGAACTGTGAAACAGGGAAATGAGCCATGCTGCAGAAGGAAAAGATTGGATGGACTAAGAAACTAAATCCAGTCACCATAGTGAGCTTTACTCTGTAATTTCATCAAACCAAATGAAGATTTCAAGGAAAAAATATCAAGACTTAATCAGACAGACAATAGTACTTTAAAATGTTTTTTGCCTGAATAATTTAAACGTGAGTTTGAATAGAATCAGGTGTTTAATCAAAGGTAACAAATAAATCACAGGTTTCATGTGCGTTTGAAGTAGGAGCAGAATATGAATATCTAACAACAGATATCAGAACACATGCTGGCAGTGGACAATTGAGCTGGTACTTGTCCTGTGGATGTTAGTCCTAAGTATATCAGTGTAGCAAAACTGAAGTGACTTCGCTTAATTTTCAAGATTTCCCTCTTTTTGTGTTCATGACACTTTCCCCTGCATTTTTCATCCCTGGCCCATGACAACTGTTCTGCCACTGTCTATCACCTTCACACCTCTGGCCTTTCAGCTTTACTCACTGCATAATCATTCTGATTTGGACTTGATGATGCACATTGTATTTTGACAGGTTAATGTTCTCAAAATTCAAATTTCCTTTTGTCTCAAAGTACTTTCATGGAACAATGTGATCTGATAAACTAATATGCTAAGATATTATGAAAGTGAGGAACATATTAGTGAGCCACATCTCTTCTTGACCTAATCCAAACTGCATTTAATGATATAACTCAGTTTCAACTAAAATGCAATACAATAATCCAATAAAATTCTACTAATAGTAGAGTTAGAAACGTGCCAGGGGATTCCAATTCAATCCCATCAAGGTGGCATGTACCAATGCCATCTCACTAGTCAAAGTGATCAGTTTCAGTTCATAATTGATCATGATGATAGGATTAAGAGTGAAAGGGATCACATAAACAAGACTAGCGTCTGCTAATACTAACAAATAGAATTAAAAAGGAGACAACGATCCAACACGGGAAGCAAGATACACAGCAGACTAATAGAATGGCAGATGTCCTAAACAGCACTCTGGCCTGAGAATTAGCCCTTAAGGCATTTGGATCCGGCTAAAAAGCCCAAGAGAGTATTTCAGGGATGTAAAGCCAAGGCACTCTGGGGAAAAAAAATGACCTAAATGAAAGATCTCTGAAAGTGAGATCCCAGCGGAAAGAAGGGGCCATCAAAGAAGGAGGTACCTTTCTCTGAAGGGAGGAGAGAACTTCCACTTTGACTACGACCTTGTCTAAATAAAATCGGAGTTTGCAAACTCAAAAGGCTTCCATAGCCTTGGCAGCTCATGACAAGAGCCTTGGGTGATTACTGAGGTCGTAAATAAGAGTGTCAATTGTTAAATCAACAACAGGAATCACTGTGCACTGTTGTAGTGGATTCGTTCTGAGATTTGGAACATGGTGGAGGCAAGAGGCTCAGAGTCACCACACAGACCCCAGGAGTTGGGTGAAAGCGGCCAGAGGTGACTCTTTTATTTCAGTTGGTACAACAGCTTATATAGCCAAGACAGCCAATCTGATCAAGGGGCAGTTTATGCCCTACCAATCACAGCCTGTTGCCAGGAAGGCTCCATTTGCCATGTGGTTTCCAAAACCATCCAATCACAGCCTGTTGCCAAGCAGGCTCCGTTGCCAGGTGGGTTTTGAAGCCATTCCTAAGTTACTGACGCTTGCTTGCCAGCAGCCATCTTAGCATGGCTTTCTCATTGCACCACAATTCACTTACTCCCCATGTAGGATCTCTGTCCTTAATGTGTTGTACTATGTGAATTAACAGTATAACTAGTATTCAAACAGTACTTTATATTTTGTGTTTCTGTGTGGGTGCAAACTGTTGAAATCTTTACTTAGTATATACTAAATTGATCTTCTGTATATAAAGATAATTGAAAATGAATCTTGATGTGAATGGGATGAGAGAGGGAGCAGGAGATGGGATGGTTGCAGGTGGAAGGGAGGTTATGGGGGGAAAAAGCCACTGTAATCCAAAAGTTGTACTTTGGAAATTTATATTTATTAAATAAAAGTTAAAAAAAGAAAAAAAAACTACTAAAGAATAAACAGGATGTTAGTGATCTTTTAGCTGGTATTTGGGGTACTAATTAACCTAGAATTATTATTTTTTCTATTTATGTGTCTATCTCCATAAAATGACCTATGAAATCACTCATAAAGCTATGACTTATTGAGTCCAAGTGCAGGTCATCTTTTGATTGTTTGGATGATTCTTTCCCTGATTGTCCACTTCTGTCAAAATTCATTCTATAGTTATTGATGTACCTTCTTATTCTGTCTTCTGTACTATAATAACGTCATGTCTGATTCTTCCCTGTATCCCATGGTAATGAATATGGCATATTGGATTAGGTAATTGATATTTTTCTTTAGATCTTATTAAGCACTTTTTAAATGATTGAATGACTCAGTGAATGAAAGATGGCAGGTGAAGCAAATATAGTTATTTTCCAGGAAATTATCTGTTTGCATTTACCAAAAACAAATTAGAAGGTCATTTAGATTTTCTCCCAAAACATGGATCTGTGCTAAAAACTTCCTAAGACTCTCACTCAGTACTAAAATTCAAACTGAAAGTTTCCAGGGTCAAGTTTAACTAGTCATCATTGGTAATGGTTATTGTATATGCTTAAGTTCTCAGGACAGACATTTTAGCCAAATTCGATTTTTGCCATTTCTTCTACATGTGTTTCTCACCCTTCATGGCATTTTGAGTGCAGTTACTACATTGTCTCACATATCCACGCAAATTTACAATTTTAGTTGTGCTCCTGTAAAACATTTTTCTCCCTCTCAATGTACCCTTCACAGCTATTTCATTTTATTGTGGTGTATTTCTATTGAAGGCAACAGTCATGCCAAATCCTTCTTTGTACACTTTGTATCTCTGTGTGCAGTGCCAGTGGTAGGCCTCTCTTGAGACCATCATTATGAACTCAAGTCAGTAATGTTGGTCACCAGATTTCGAGGAACTAATGGAACTGAGCCAAGTCCTGCTTTGGATGAATGATTGTAGAATCACCCTGAGACCAATGGTCTTGCGAAATTACTTTAAAGGTGAGAAGTGATATAAAGCTGGTAAATCCATAGTAAGTTTGGAGAAATGTATATCATAAATTATTTTTTGTGGATGAGAAATTATAGGCGTTTTCAAAAAGCTGTCTGAAATATTTGAAAGAAATATTTAAAAGGTTTTTTTTTTAAGAAGGTGTATCTATGCCAAGGGATCCTGAGTATGATTACAATAAATAGAAACAAACACTAATTAATATATTTATCTGAACAGCTAATTTCCTCCTGGAAGGTAAATGGTACTTAATTAATTTGGCTGAACAAGACTCCTAACTGAATTTTCAGCCATGCTGCTAATGGGGTTACCTAAAAGACCAACTAGAAATGAAGAAATTATTGAAGGGAAGAATTGGAAAACTATGCCTTTTAATTAGTAGCAATTATTTGATAAAGTTATTGTCCTTTTTAAATACATTATGAAAGATACCTACCTGGAAGGAAACTGGAACAGAGGGAATTGAAGTAAATATAAGAAGCTCATTCAGTTTGAAGGATTTGAAAGGAACCTGCAAACTCCCGACTGAATCTGGCTTTATTCCACATTCCCCTGCTAGCAGGTACAAAGTGGCTCACCCTTGTATTCTCTCCTTTCTTTCTTAGATAAAATGAGAAAAGTTGGGATGATTAAAAACATATGAAAGGAAAGATAAACTTCCAGCCATGTCCAGGATCCACTGAAATCATTTGCTGCATCTAATGTTTCAGGTAGGTTCAGAAGAACATTTTTAAGAAAGTTAGCAAATGCCTTGCTTTGATGTTAGATCAGAGATACCCAGCTTTACTGGTCAATGTCATAGAGTGTCTATGTAACACTCAAAATGACAAGGGGAACAAAACGCAAACACAGGTAAATTCAATGGGCAATTTAGCATTGGTTCTGCATTTCAGGGATTTTTCAGTTAAAGGAACTCAAGTTAACTATTTCTCTAAACTAAAAGTGGATTGCACTGGAAGTACATAAATAACTGAAGAGTGACAACTTACTGTCACAATTAGATATTTTCACTTTGATGCTGTTTTATACCTATGCCAGATGAATTTATTTGTTGAGCATGTGAAAGGAAATTTAGGACATTTGAAGAAAGATCTGCATTAGTATGAAAACAAAAGCACTATTTGTAGTGAAAAGCAAATTTGCCTAAAGGAGGGCTCTAGGGTTATAGAAATATGCATCAATAAACCAAAAATGAAACATCTTGCATAATTTTCAAATATAATTTATCATTTAAAAATTATAATGCACTTATCCCTTATGTTGCAAAATATTGCTGCTTATATTGCCCTCCCAACCCCCCATTATCAAAGCAGCTCAAAGATTTTAGGTACTGATAGAGACAGCAAGAGGAAATAAATCTTTGGAAAGCATAAAAAGGTCCAAAATTGAAGGAAAAACTTTCAAGAGAGATTATTATTATTATTATTTTAAGAGAACAGAAGAGGCTAATCACAACTTCAATTAGCTTCTTCAGTACCTGGGCATTTTAATGAGCTACAAAAGTGCTATGACATTCTGCTTAACTGCAGCTACTTTCTTCTTACAGTACTTTGCTGCAAATAATCAACTCACCATAGTGGAAATCTAATCTGAATTTAGAAAGGGTTCCAATATTCCTCATACACACACAGTTGTGTTAGAGGTTTGGGATAACAGCCATTATTTGACAAGCATTTGCTATCTATAGCTGTGGTTTAATTTTGAGATCATGTTTAACTCACTTTATTATGGGATTCAATGGAGTTTAAAAATAAGTATCCATTGTGAAATATTATACATGAGATATTAACCCCAGACACATGTATATTATACTTAACTTCTATCAACAATGAAAAATTCAGTAGGTAGTACTTCAGTTCGAATTTAAATAATTTTTTAAAAATATATCTATCTTGAAGTCATGCTTAGGAGCACCCAGTGTTCTTGACTGAGTGCTAATTCCATGTAAAGCTTTATTCTAGAATATTCTATTTTAAATACTTTTTTTTTAGTAAGTACATTCTTTAAAAAGATTTACTTTTTGGGGCGGGCGCTGTGGCACAGTGGGTTAACGCCCTGGCCTGAAGCACTTACATCCCATATGGGTACTGGTTCTAGTCCCGGCCGGTCCTCTTCCAATACAGCTCTCTGCTATGCTCTGAGAAAGCAATAGAGATGGCCCAAGTCCTTGGGCCCCTGCACCTGTCGCTCCCCGTCTTCGTGGAGGAACAACACTAAACCCTGCCTAGGCTTCATATCCGAGTCATGGCACCATTATGTCCCTCCCCCTCTTCATGGAGGAACGACACAGGACCCTGCACTGTTCTTTTGTCTGCTCGGCCCTTCCCGGGTTTGCTGCTGGTTCTTCCCGGGTTGGCTACCGTCCCTTCCACCTCCGTGGAAGGGCGGTTCCCCCTGCCACATTCCCCACTTCCGCGGGGGAGCGGCACACCGCCGGCCGGCTCTCTCGGGGGCTGCACAGGTGTTCCTTCAGATAGATGTTCCCCTTAGATGTTCCTGGTGCATGTTGTCTCTCTCCTCCTTTATAGTCCTCTTCCACCAATCCCAACTCTGCTACCCACACGCCGAGTACGCTGCTCTCCTCCAATCAGGAGCAGGATCAGCTCCTGCAGGTCATCACTCAAACTGGCGAGAGGCAGCTGCGTAGAAGTTGTTACTCCCTTCTCAGCGCCATATTGTGGGAAAGCAGATGCATAGAATAAGTCTTAATTCCAGTAACTTAGTCTAGTCCGAGTTGCTCCCAGTTGCTCCCCACATGCACCCATGTGGGAGACCCGAAAGAAGCTCCTGGCTCCTGGCGTCAGATTGACGCAGCTCCAGCTGTTGAGGCCAATTGGGGAGTGAACCATCAGATAGAAGACCTCTCTCTCTCTCTCTCTCTCTGCCTCTCCTCTGTGTAACTGACTTTCAAATAAATAAATAAATCTTTAAAAAAATACCAGATAAGTTTCAAAAAGACTTAAGTTTTTTTTAAAAAAAGATTTACTTATTTATTTGAAAGTCAGAGTTACAAGAGACAGTGAGAGAGACAGAGATTTTCTATCTACTGGTTTACTCCTCAGATGGCACAAAATCCAGCACTTCACCAGGCCGAAGCCAGGAGCCAGGAGCTTCTTCTGGGTCTCCCATGTTGATGCAGGGGCCCTAGCACTGAGGCCATCTTCTGGTGCTTCTCCCAGGCCATTAGCAGGGGGCTGGATTGAATGTGGAGCAGCTAGGACATGAACAGGCGCGCATATGGGATGCCGACATCACAGGTAGTGGCTTATCCACTACACCATAATGCTCATCCCAATAAGTATACATTTTTAAATGCTTATTTATTTATTTTTATCTACTTTGAAAGGAGAGAGATGGGAAATATCTCTCATTAAGTGGTTCGCTTCCCAGATGCCTGTTAACAGCTAGGGCTGAGCCAGGCCAAAGCAAGAAACCTGCAACTTGTCTGGATCTCCCACATGGATGGCAGAGGCCTAAGAATTGAAACTGTCACTTGATGCCTCCACAGTGTAACAGCAGGAAGCTGGATCAGAACAGAGCAACTGAGACTCCAGTTGGCTCTCTGAAATGGGATATCAGTGTGGCAAGTGCATGTGCTACAATGATTACCTCCAGTAGCAAACTTTTTAATATGATCTTTTATTTTTTCTTGCTGTTTAATTATATGATTGTAATACATGTCATTTATCAATTTTCATCTCCTTGGGAAGTTGGGTAATTGATTTCTAATTCCTTATATTGTAGCATTGCCCTATTGAGTTTTCCCAAAAGGGGGAAATATGTCATTTTTTTCTTAGTTGAGAGGTGTGAAGTGGTTCATAAAAGTAAATTTGTTATATCAAAGATTGTTCACATTTTAAGAATTTATACATGTATTAGAAAATTTCCCTTCAAGATAATTTATGCTACATATAGCCACTTGACTGATATTGTAACTCCCCAATCCTGGAAATGGTGTTCATGAAAATAATTTAAGCATAAGTTTCCATTTTGACCATATCAGATATAATAGGGCTGTTTGCCTATTACGGACCTGCTGAGTCAGAATTTAAATACATTTCTTCCAAGGCGGGGTGTTAGTCTGTTCTTGTTTATGAATCTCATTTCCAATGCATATGCCACTGTTCTCTTCTAGAAAGTAAAATCCCATTTTTTCATCCTGTTTTATTCATCTTTATTCTCTTCATTTCCTAGCACAGTGTGTTGAAAATTCTAACTCAGCAAACCTCCTCTGAATAATTCGCATGGAAAATATATGTTAAAAATATATATACAGATATGTGTCTTAATATGTGTGTATACAGGTAAAGTTATCTAGGTATTTAGTATATATCACTGATATCAATTGATTAATATGCATAATTTAATATCATGTTAGAAAGGTATTTGCTTTTTAAATCACATGCTAAGTTGCAAATTCAGAAAAAAAAAAAAATTCCCCAAAACAAAGCTGTTATTTCTTCTTAGACTTCTTAGATGTGACATTCAATATCCATTTAAAATATTCAACAGTGGGGTTGATGGAAATTTATGCTTAAATTTTATGCATTGTTCCTTCAGAGATAGAAAAGACATCTGATGCTACCCTAGATGTTATCTCTGACAGAACAAAATTCAAGTAAATGAGAATAAAAAATCCCAGCAATTCTTTATTAAATGATTAAATAAATAATAAGAAACTCACTGGGCATGAAATGCAGACTTTTTTCTACTAAATATTCATTACTTACTTTGCCTTTGTATAAATTTGCTGACTCTGCATACCAGGATAGAAGCTGATAGAAACTTCTTGGCATCATCTTCTGGGTTTGCTCAGAGTAGAGCTGTGATGTTTCTGGTTTTGCAGCTTATGGTTGACAGCTAATCCTAATGGAAAAGCAATGCCATATTCACTAATCCTAGCAGAGAAGCAAACCACTTTTACTTTCAATCTGAAAATCCAAAATCAGATTTTTTTTTAAATGAGATGCCACTCTAAATTCTCTCCCAGTGTATACAAGACTGTGTATTTTTATCTGTGAACATAAAAATTTCGAGTCCCTTGCTGTGTTTAAGAAGATATTTGAAGTTACTTTCGCCATGTTATATGGACTATCACTTTTAAAACTTCATCTGAAAGTTCCTCAAAATTTATCGCAAACTATTAAAGAAATGACAACTATTTCTTTACCCATAGACAACTACTCTATTTTTTGTACTATCTGGTATATTTTTTCATGTTAATGTGATATTAATTACAGAGAACCAGATTCATTATATTTCATAGAAACAATTCTAAGAATATAATGATATTCTCTTCCACCCTCCCTGCTTCCTCCCATCTCTCTCTCTCTCTTTCTTCTTTCCTTCCTCCCTTTCTTCTTTTCTTCATTCCTTTGTTACTTCCTTTCTTAAATTTACATTATAGTCAAGGATTTAATGTTTCACCAAGTAAAGAATTCAAGAAGTAAACTTTAAAAGACCTTAGTTCAGTGGGAATAAAAACAAGGACAATATTATAATTATTATATTTTATTACATAAATAATCAAAAGATAGTCACTTCACTCCTATACAGCATATTTTAAAATAAACACATATTTAAATTATGTTTAAAATTAAGGTAAAAAATATGAACTCATGCATTATTGCAAAACATTTTTTATGACAAGATAGTATAGGGAAACACATACTAATTTATATAATTGAAAAAATTGATGGAAAATTAAGATTTGCACAGTATTTCACAAGTTAGAATATATTTTCTCATATATATGATAGAAAAACCTGTAGTCAGGGATATTTTATTAGAATATGAACTTTAGCATAGTAGGTGAAACCACCTGAGTTATGAAAGCTTTATCAAATGGTGGTGAAAAACTCAGATTTAATATTTTCAAATAAAACAAATAATGGCAATTGTAAAATATAATCAAGGAACTGTATCAAATTTAAGAGTTGACAGGAATTTCCTACTTTAATTGGGCTGCTCCTAGATTATTACAAGAAGGGCTGCAATATTAATTTTTTTAAAGATTTATTTTATTTATTTGAAAGACAGAGTTACAGAGAGAGGCAGAGACAGACAGAGAGAGGTCTTCCACCCGCTGGTTTACTCCCCAGATGGCCACAAAGGATGCAGCGGATGCAGCTGCACCGATCCAAATGCAGGAGTCAGGAGCTTCCTAGGTGGGTGCAGGGGCCAGGGACTTGGGCCATCTTCTACTGCTTTCCCAGGCCATAGCAGAGAGCTGGATTGGAAGAGGAGCAGCCGGGACTAGAACTGGCGCCCATATAGGATGCCGGTGCTTCAAGCCAGCGCTTTAATCTGCTGTGCCACAGCGCCGGCCCCTGCAATATTAATTTTAAACAGGAATGCTTTACTAAGTGCCAACAATATTTAGAACAGTTTATTATATATCTCATAATTATGATCTGATTATCAAATGATGCTGTCAATAAGTATGTATTATTTTTGTTAATAAAAATGAGAATTCTATTGTTACTACTCAAATTCTCTACTTGTGGAACTTGTATAAGGCCACACAGATATAAAGGTGGAATTTTAAACAGGGTTGCCCAGACTTCAAACAATCATCAACATTATCTTCCAGAGTGTATACAGGTAGTGTCATTGAGAAGAGATGGAGTTGAATGAATAGAATTCCCACTTGCAAGATAATGCAAAAAAAATACTGACCTGAATTAAGATATACTCTTGATGAGTAACAAAAAATTTTAGGTTTCGGTGCCCAAAAGAAGATTAAAAATTGATTTATCTTCACCAATATCCTATAACATCTAGAGTCTAAATATCTTGAAAGAATTTTTAAGATACAATGAATATTCCATAGAAACTTTCTACCCTTCAGCCAGAGCAGTGGGATTCTTGCTGTACATTCTTTGTTTTTTTTTTTTCTTTTTTTTAAACTTTTATTTAGTAAATATAAATTTCCAAAGTACAGTTTATGGATTACAGTGGCTTCTTCCCCCAAAAAACTTCCCTCCCACCCGTTCCATTCACATCAAGATTCATTTTCAATTATCTTTATACATAGAAGATCGATTTAGTGTATATTAAGTAAAGATTTCATCAGTTTGCACCCACACAGAACATAAAGTGTAAAATACTGTTTCAGTAGTAGTTATAGCATTAATTCACATTGAATAACACATTAGGGACAGAGATCCTACATGAGGAGTAAGTACACAGTGACTCCTGTTGTTGACTTAACAATTTGACACTCTTGTTTATGGCGTCAGTAATCTCCCAAGGCTCTAGTCATGAGTTGACAAGGCTATGGAAGCCTTTTGAGTTCGCCAACTTCAGTCTTATTTAGACAGGGTTGTAGTCAAAGTGGAAGTTCTCTCCTCCCTTCAGAGAAAGGTACCTCCTTCTTTGATGGCCCCTTCTTTCTGCTGGGATCTCACTCTCAGAGATCTTTCATTTAGGATTTTTTTTTTTTTTTTTTGCCAGAATGTCTTGGCTTTGCATGCCTAAAATATTCTCATGGGCGCTTCAGCCAGATCTGAATGCCTTAAGGGCTGATTCTGAGGCCAGAGTGCTGTTTAGGACATCCGCCATTCTATGAGTTGGCTGTGTATCCCGCTTCCCATGTTGAATTGGTCTCTCCCTTTTTGATTCTATCAGTTAGTATTAGCAGACACTAGTCTTGTTTGTGTGATCCCTTTGACTCTTAGACCTATCAGTATGATCAATTGTGAACTGAAATTTATCACCTGGACTATGAGATGGCATTGGTACATGCCACCTTGATGGGATTGTATTGGAATCCCCTGGCACGTTTCTAACTCCACCATTTGGGGCAAGTCCGATTGAGCATGTCCCAAATTGTACATCTCCTCCCTCTCTTATTCCCACTCTTATATTTAACAAGGATCACTTTTCAGTTAAATTTAAACACCTAAGAATAATTGTGTGTTAATTACAGAGTTCAACCAATAGTATTAACTAGAACAAAAAAAAAATACTAAAAGGGATAAAGTATTAAATTGCACATCAATAGTCAGGACAAAGGCTGATCAAGTCACTGTTTCTCATATCTTCATCTGCCTTGGATTTGCCCATTAACTTGCAAGAAAGTTTATCTTTTTATCCTCATATTTGAAACTTATAAAAATATTGGATTAGTTTGAGTTTCATTACAGGTCAAAGATTCAATTCTGACTAAAAAAATGTGTAGTTTCTTGGAGAGCTAAAGGACAGACAAAGAACCAACTTATGATACAGGATAGGCAACATCTCAAGATGCAGGTTAGCAATCAGTGGCTGAATGTTAGCAACTATTTAACTGTCTGATTCAGGTTTCTTGACATGAATCAAGTACAGTCTTAATTTTTTCAACTGTGTTTCATTCTGAGTATGATACTAATTTCTAAAATTAAAAAAGCATCACCTTTATGAATTGATATCAGTCATCAATACATTTAGTAGGAGCATATAGGAATGCAAGTGAAGAAAAGTTTCCTTATAAATATGTAGAAAGTTAAAACACAAATAGCATATTCTATTATTACCTCACCATACAGATGTCATTGTAGATAAAGAACCACTATGCTTTCAGAGCATTAAGGCAGAAAATAAATATCTATCATTTGAAGGCAGTAGAAGCACCGGATTTTATTTCCAACATGGATAGTTAATATTTGTAGAACAATCACTGAGCTCCAGAATTTTATTTTTAATGTGTTTTTTAAAAGATATCCAGAATATAAATTAAATGCAAAGATATATTATACTTTATGTTATAGGTTTCATCTAATTTACTGGAAAAATGGTGAATACATAGCACTAATGTTTAGAAATATAAAGAAACTTGTACTATTTGAAGTGTGAATCATAGAATGTTATTGCTGAAGAGCACATTAGACATCAAATAACCTTAACATATAATTTTACATTAATTATTCTGCATAAAAGTGCTGAATTAGTATGTGATATATGTACAATTGGTGCCATTTTAGTTTTACAAATTCTGAGCTGGTTGAGCCTTAGATCACAGTTTATGATCTATTCGCTCCATCAGAGTATTTCTCATTTAGTAAAAGAAACATGAAGTGTATTATTTAATGAAACCAATCAGCAAATTTCCCTTTTCTTATTACTCTTAAGGCCCATGGAAGAAGTAGTTAAGCATCTTTATTACAAGTTAGTTTACTGATAGTAGTATTCATTGATAGTCATGACAGCACTATCAGATATGACAAACACAATACATCTGAAGTTTATTAATATGTACTATGAACCTTCACAAAGAAATAGTATATTATTAAACATCCCAAATGATATAAATGAGTAACCTGTATGAAATTGTCACAGACTTACCTTTACAAAATTTCTCTGTTGAGAGAGATGTTAGACTTTATAACTGTAATAGAAGTTGCAATGCAAAACATTGGGTTATTTGGCCACAATCACAGAACTAGTTAAATGCTGATCTGGAATGAATCTTGTCCCTTTCGAGCAATGTGGTTTTCCCACAAATTCCATTATTTCTTTCATAGGGGAACATCTTTTCAATAAGTATTGACATCATTTCTTCATATTATTGGTACATTCCAAAGAAGCATTTTATCTTTGTACTTGAATCTTGGGCTAAACACACAAAGGGAGAAATGAGTAAATCTTTCCTAGAGCTAATAAAAATTATTTCAGAGATGAGGATAGTGGCTAACCAGTTATCAGAGAACTAGAAAGCTGCTTAAAGGCCTTGTATGTGATGGAATGGGAAATGCCAAAGCCAAGCAAGGGGATTATATGAACAATTATGTTGTTTATCATAACATAAACGTGGAGCATCAGCATGGATGTCCCTATTCATGTTTCTCTTCTGGAAAGTAGACATAGACACAAGTCAACATTGACTATAGGACACTGGGAAATGTGAGTGAAATGAAAGGAACCTACTTTTTAAAAAGTGAAAAATATATGGTATTTTCTTGGCATTTGGGTACCCAGCCTTAGAAGAGGTCTATCATGTGTTATGCTTGTGACAGTTGTCCTGTTGAAACACATTTGGTGAACTGTAGTGAAAACTGGGTGTCACACCAAGTACCACTGAATTTGTAGCTATAGGGGCAGAGGCTGGAAAAACACAGAATTATGTTCCTTGATACTTTTAGAAAAATCTATAGGAAAGAGATAAGCCCAACTTAAATGTATTAAAGTCATTTTCTGAGGATCTCAAGTTTTATCAAACTTGAATACATATGGCTTTAAATGTAATTCAGTTTCCAGTACAACTGTTGCTTAAGTTTACAATGATGCCTTTTATTCCCATACTGTGAAAAACCTTCAGAAATTATGAAACTATTTTATAATTTGTTTTGTAAAATTTATAAAAATGATACTTAGAACATATTTTCATTTAAAGCATTTCAAAACAATATATATTCATAAGACTTCAAAAAATTGTTCTAGGGATCAACGACTGGCATAGCAGTTGACACCTAGGGCTCATATTAGAGTTCCTGGGTTTGAGTCACAGCTCCCTTTCTGTTTTCAGTATCCCTATTCTGTCTCCAGAATGCCACAGCAGGTGACAGATCTATGTTTTCCTTGTGGGAGACCAGGATTAAGTTCCCAGCTTCCAGTTTTGGACTGGACCAGCCCCAGACATGTGTTTGGGGAGGGAACCCGAGGAGGAGAATTCTTTCACCCTCATTCTCATTCTTTCTCTTGGTCTTCTATTTGAAGAAGAAAATTCATAGGTAAGTAAATAAATTTTAAGTATTTAAGACGTCATAATAATAATAACACATTCCAAACTTAACAAGAAACTATATCTCTGAATTATTTACCTAACATGATAATAAATTTTGTCTCAGTTTATTTACTTAATATATGACTAATTGCAATCACAATTATTCTTAAGCATTTTTTCACCTTATTAAAGGAGTTTATTTAGCCAATAAAGTTTGGGCTTCTATTACAACTTTTTTTTCCCAATTAAAACTGTAGTTGTGAAACTTAAGCAATAGTAAAATATGGTAACATTACAAGAAAAATATTGTTTTTAAGCCATATAATTGCTTGAGATTATAATACCAGAAAACAGACACAAAGTGTGTAAACAAAACTAATCATTAATAAACAAAATGAGGAAATGCTTTGAATCTGAAACACAGAACAAAACACTGTTTTTTGTATACCAGTAAGTGTGGGGAGCAACTCGGACTAGACTAAGTTACAGGAATTAAGACTTATTCTATGCATCTGCTCTCCCACAATATGGCGCTGAGAAGGGAGAAACAGCTTTTACACAGCTGCCTCCAGTTCAACCAATAAACTGTAGGACCTGCTCCTGATTGGAGGAGAGCAGCGTACTCGGCTTGTGGGTAGCAGAGTTGGGATTGGTGGAAGAGGACTATAAAGGAGGAGAGAGACAACATGCACCAGGAACATCTAAGGGGAACATCTATCTGAAGGAACACCTGTGCAGCCCCCGAGAGAGCCGGCCGGCGGTGTGCTGCTCCCCCGCGGAAGTGGGGAAAGTGGCTAGGGAGAACCGCCCTTCCACGGAGGTGGAATGGACGGCAGCCAACCCGGGAAGAACCAGCAGCAAACCCGGGGAGGGCCGAGCAGACAAAAGAACAGTGCAGGGTCCTGTGTCGTTCCTCCACGAAGAGGGGGAGCGACATAATGGTGCCGTGACTCGGATATGAAGCCTAGGCAGGGTTCAGTGTCGCTCCTCCACGAAGAGGGGGAGCGACAAGTAAGAAACTTGTTTCTAGATATGAACCTACATCATTAATCCTGCCAATGGATAGCAAGCAAAACATAGTTAAATTCAGTTCTGTGAGATACTTTGACAAAAATTAGTGTATGGATTTTGGGGAACCTTGAAAAACCAATAAAATAAAAAATTCAGTAAGTTATTTATATCTGATTCATCTGGAGGATGTACAAGTTTTATTTTTCTGTAAACATGGCTATTCCAAACTGGAATACACTCATATCAGATTAATTACCAAAAATTTTGGTTACTCTCTGTGTAACTTCAGAAGTAAAATAAATGGTTATTTGGGAAAGGTAAGTTAAAAGAGTGTACAATAAAAGACTATAGTTCCTCAGGCAACTGGGGCACTTGCAAGGCTCTGTATTTCCAAAACTTGTACAGATCCCAGTGACACAGATTTGCATAAATGAAATAGACTTCATAAAGTTGTGTGAGAGTGCCAGAAAAGAGTTTTTATAGCTTACCGAACAGGTAGATTCAGTTCCAAAATGCTTTCCTCATTTCTTCTTATACGGTCCACATTTAAACAATGCTTGAAGAGAATGAAAAAGAGCCTAAACAATATACACAGCAATACTATCCTGCTATCTGTGGAGCTCAGAACAACAGTGAAGATGTAAATCTAAATAAGTAACACATCAAGCTGAAACAACTGTCCAATAAACGGTGTTCTTTCTTTCCATTTTGACGTATACACTTCATAGTGTTCTGGAAGACTAGGATTGTATTAGGAATTATAAATCTCCTTGGTGTTCTATACCAGAATTTGCCCATCCAGAAAGCAGTAACTCTGGGCCCCCAAACAACATGTTCCAAATTCCCCATCCTCTTTTCTTCTTAGCTCATTATCAGAGAAAAAATCTTATTTATCACCATTAGTGACTTCATTGAACACCCCAAGTCTCAGGTTCAAATGCTACCTACACCCTCCAAAGCTGCTCCTTGGATTTAGGGGCACATTTGACAGTGGATGGTCTCCCTGTTCAATTTCTGATGCATGGCAGAGACAAGTGCAGGTCCTATAATGATCGTCTAGACCATCAGGGCGGAGGATTCTAGGATTCTCGTATCGCAAGTGAAGACTAGGAGGCAGACTGCAGGTTCCAAATAGTCACAAACTCTTCTCTCAGCAAACTTCATTCCGTGGAGAGCTTCGCAGCGGAACATGAGAAGGTACTCTAAAGAATGTACAGCAATGAAATCTGGTCATTTGCAACAAAATGGAGGAATCTGGAAAACATCATGCTGACTGAATTAAGCCAGTCTCAAAGGGACAAATATCATATGTTCTCCGTGATCTGTGATAACTAAGCAAGCACCAAAAAGGAAACCTGTTGAAGTGAAATGGGCACCATGAGAAACAGTGACTTGATCAGCCCTTGTCCTGACTGTTGATATACAATTTAATACTTTATCCCTTTTAGTATTTTTTTTTGTTCTAGTTAATACTATTGGTTGAACTCTGTGATTAACACACAGTTATTCTTAGGTGTTTAACTGAAAAGTGATCCTTGTTAAATATAAGAGTGGGAATAAAAGAGGGAGGAGATGTACAATTTGGCACATGCTCAATCGGACTTGCCCCAAATGGTGGAGTTAGAAATATGCCAGGGGATTCCAATACAATCCCATCAAGGTGGCATGTACCAATGCCATCTCATAGTCCAGGTGATAAATTTCAGTTCACAATTGATCATACTGATAGGTCTAAGAGTCAAAGGGATCACACAAACCAGACTAGTGTCTGCTAATACTAACTGACAGAATCAAAAAGGGAGAGAACGATTCAACATGGGAAGCGGGATACACAGTAGACTCATAGAATGGCGGATGTCCTAAACAGCACTCTGGCCTCGGAATCAGCCCTTAAGGCATTTGGATCTGGCTGAAGAGCCCATGAGAATATTTTAGGCATGGAAAGCCAAGACATTCTGGAAAAAAAAAATAACCTAAATGAAAGATCTCTGAGAGTGAGATCCCAGCGGAAAGAAGGGGCCATCAAAGAAGGAGGTACCTTTCTCTGAAGGGAGGAGAGAACTTCCACTTTGACTATGACCCTGTCGGAATAAGATCCAAGTCGGCGAACTCAAAAGGCTTTGATAGCTTTGTCAACTCATGACTGGAGGCTAGGGAGATTACTGACGCCATAAACAAGAGTGTCAAATTGTTAAGTCAACAACAGGAGTCACTGTGTACTTACTCCTCATGTAGGATCTCTGTCCCTAATGTGTTGTTCAATGTGAATTAATGCTATAACTACTACTGAAACAGTATTTTACACTTTATGTTCTGTGTGGGTGCAAACTGATGAAATCTTTACTTAATATATACTAAATTGATCTTCTTTATATAAAGATAATTGAAAATGAATCTTGATGTGAATGGAATGGGAGAGGGAGCGTGAGATGGGAAGAGTGTGGGTGGGAGGGAAGTTATGGGGGGGAAGAAGCCATTGTAATCCATAAACTGTACTTTGGAAATTTATATTTACTAACTAAAAGTTAAAAAAAAGATTTTTTTTTTAGTGCTGGCTTGAATTAAAGAAATGAACTCCTGCTCTGGGATAGGTTAGAGAAATTTTCTTTTGGAGAAGATAGAATTTTAAGGATATTAGTTTTTATATTAAATTATTAATTTTTTAAATTTATTTTTATTTTATTTACAAGAGGAAGGGAGGGAGGGAGAGGGAGAGAAAAAGTGAAAGAGACAGGGAGGGAGGGATGAAGGGAGGGAGGACCTATCACCTTATTGATTCATTCTCCAAGTGCCCACAACCTCCAAGGTTATGCCAGAACAAAGCCAGGTGCTGGAAATTCATTACAGATCTTCGACATAGGTGGCAGGGACTGAAATGCTTGAGTGATCACAGCTACCTCCTAGGATGTGCAATAGAAGGAAGTTGGAGTCAGAAGCAGAACTGGACTCACACACAGGTACTCTGATATGGTTGTAGGAATCCAAAAGTGGCATCCTAACCTCTGTTCCAAACACCCATTCCTGTATTTTAAATTTAAATACAAATTTTAATACAAATGAACTAAATTGCCTAGAATAAGAAGTATATGACTGTATTTCAATAAAAACCAGTTAATCATGATAAAATAAGTTAGCAACCAAAGTTGTTTAGAATTGCTAATATATTTTAAAAGCCAGGGAAATAAAAGGAAAAAGAAAAAAATATAGAGTAGCACTAGACGCTTTTTTATGCCCCTTTGCTATTTTAAAAAAGATTTATTTATTTATTTTTATTTACATTTTCTTTATCTTTTTCCCCAAAAAACTTTTATTTAAAGTATACAAACTTCATGCATTTCATAAATACAACTTTAGGAACATTCTGATAATGATTCTCCCCACCATACCATCCTCCCTCCCCAACTCCCGTCCTTGTTCTTTCTCCCATTCCTATTTCCATTCTTATTTTTTACTAAGGTCTATTTTCAATTAACTTTATACACAGATGATTAACTCTATACTAAGTAAAGAGCTCAACATATATTATGAAAAAAAAAACTGTTCCTCAATAGTTTTTTGATTTCTCTTTTGATTTATTTTGTGATCCACTGTTCAGTCAGAAGCATATTGTTCAGTCTCCATGTGTTTGCATATGGTTTAGAGATTCTTGAGTTGTTGATTTCCAGCTTCATTCTATTTTGCTCAGAGAAGATGCACGGTAGTATTTCAGTTTTTTGAATTTGTTGAGAACTGCTTTATGGCCTGGCATGTGGCCTATCCTAGAGAAAGTTCCATGCACTGGTGAGAAGAATGTATATTCTGCAACTGTAGGATGAAGAGTTCTGTAGATATCCATTAGGTCAATGTAGTCTGTAGTGTTGATTAACTGTTGTTTCCTTGCTGATTTTCTGTCTGGTCGATCTGTCCATTGCTGAAAGTGGAGTACTGAAGTCCCCCATTACTATTGTATGGGAGTCTGTCTCCATTTAGATCTATTAACATTTCTTTTAAATAGCCAGGTTCCCTGTAATTAGGTACATATACATTTATTATAATCACATCTTCCTGTAGAATTGATCCCTTAAACATTGCATATTTTGTCTGATATTAGCAGGGCTACACCTGTTTGTTTTTGCTTTCTGTTTCCATCCTTTCAGTCTGTGTGTATCTTTGTTGGTGAGTTGTGTTTCTTGTAGGTAGCAAATAGATGTGTCTTTTTTTTAATCCATTCAGCTAGCCTGCACCTTTTAATTGGAGATTTTAGGCCATTTATTTTCAAGGTTAGCATTGATAAATAATGATTTGGTCCTGCCATTTTTCCACAAATATTCCTATTGTTTGCTTTCGATTACCTTTGTAGTTTTACTGGGAGATTTTCTGCCTTCACCTTCTTTCATAATGCTGACCATGTTTCTGTGTGTAGCACATCCTTAAGCATTTGTAATGCTGAATGAGTAGTGACAAATTCTTGCAATTTCTGTTTGCTATGGAAAGTCTTTATTTCACCTTTATTCATAAATGAGAGCTTTGTAGGGTACACTATTCTGAGTTGACAGTATTTTTCTCTTCAGACTTGGGATATATTTCATTATCCTATCCTAGCCTGTAGGGTTTCTGATGAGTACTCAGCTGTAAGTCTAATTGGAGATCCTTTGAAAGTAATCTGTCATTTTTCTAGTATACTTCTTAGAATCTTCTCTTTATGTTTTACCCTGGAGAGTTTGACTACAATGTGTCGTGAGGAAAATCTTTTCTGGTCATCTATTAAGAGTTCTATGTGCTTTCTCTACTTGGGCATCATTTTCTTTCTCCAAATTAGGAAAGTTTTTTGTAAGTATTTCACTAAGAAGACCTTCTAATCCATTCTCTCTTTCCATGCCTTCAGAAACTCCTAAGACCCGTATGTTTGTTGTTTGATAATATCCTGTAGATCTCCAACACTGTTTTTAGTTATGTTTGTGATTTGATAGTATCCAATAGACTTCCAACACTGTTTTTTGTTTTCTTTTAGTTTTCTAATTTCTTCCTCTTTTTTTTTCTTTTATTTTTTTGGTCTGACTGTAAAATTTCCAGAGATTTGTCCTCTGTCGCTCCCCCTCTTCGTGGAGGAACGACACAGGACCCTGCACTGTTCTTTTGTCTGCTCGGCCCTCCCCGGGTTTGCTGCTGGTTCTTCCCGGGTTGGCTACCGTCCCTTCCACCTCCGTGGAAGGGCGGTTCCCCCTGCCACTTTTCCCCACTTCCGCGGGGGAGCGGCACACCGCCGGCCGGCTCTCTCGGGGGCTGCACAGGTGTTCCTTCAGATAGATGTTCCCTGATGCATGTTGTCTCTCTCCTCCTTTATAGTCCTCTTCCGCCAATCCCAACTCTGCTACCCACATGCTGAGTATGCTGCTCTCCTCCAATCAGGAGCAGGTCCTACAGTTTATTGGTTGAACTGGAGGCAGCTGTGTAGAAGCTGTTTTCTCCTCTCCCAGTGCCATATTGTGGGAGAGCAGATGCATAGAATAAGTCTTAATTCCAGTAACTTAGTCTAGTCCGAGTTGCTCCCCACAGTCCTCTAACTCGGATATTCTCTCTCACCATTCTGGTGTTAAGGCTTTCCACTGCATTTTTATTTATTCTATTGAATTATTCATTTCCAATATTTTATTTTGATTTATTTTTAAAATTTAAAAGAAAATTTTTCTTTCATGTCATGTCCAGAGTTCTTCAATTCATGGATTTGCTTCTGATTATTTCTAAGTATTCATATGATCAATTTTTTTAATTTGTTTGTGGCATTACTTCAATCTCTTCATTGCACATTCTAGTATTAAAGTGTTGTCTTCCTTTGGGGGCATCATGTGGTCTTCCTTATTCTTGTTTCTTGAATTGCTGTGTTTATTTTTGGCATTTGTGGAGATATTTGTTGGTTTAAATTTTTTTCTCTGTGATGGCTTTTATCTTTGGACTATGTCTGTGGCTTAGTGGAGTGTCTGCTCTTTCAGTGAATACCTGAGGCTTGTGCTGGGTGTGGTCAGGGAGCTTTGTTCAGTGCTTCAGGGTGAGGGGAGAGTCCAAGGTGACTCCCAAATTGGGCATGGTAAATCTTTTTATAAGTAGAGAGGTTAGTTCAGCTCTGTTGGCATAGTTTCATGCTCACCTCCTCTCCTCCAAGGAGACCAAGGCCTAGGTGCTAGCCCCAGTGGGTACAATATTCATCCATGCTCCCACAAAGACCACACAAAGGATCCAGGCAGTGCTCTGTGTGAGCACAGATCCCACAGCAATGTTCCTCACCAGGGACTCAGGGACCCCTGAGCATTTGAAGCTGCCCACAGTGACTGCCCAAAGACCCAACCATACCCTGTGCTCTCACACACAGCCACAGTATTTTCACAGTCCCAGCACACAAGTCTTCCACAATCTCGAGCACGCTGTCAATTCTCCTTGTCAGACTCAGGTGTCTCTTCTCTGCTGGCAGCTGGGCATGTGGACATGATTGGCCCAGCTGTTATGTGTGTCCAAAATGGTGCCCACTTGTTCTTGGCTAGTTATAGGACACTGGTACCGGGTGTTTAGGGAGAGATAAATGTCTCCTCTTTTTCCTCTATATTGGCAGGTATACTGGGCCCCACAAGGCTCCAATCCTGACTCATGGCAGGCTCTTCCAATAGCTTTATTGCCAGTGGCTTGGGCTACTGCATCCTGGCCTCACTTCACTCTCCAAAGCTGGTGCTGTGGCTCTTGTCTGCTGGGTCCTGAGTTGTAGGTGTCTACACCCTCCACATAGATCCACAGTATTCCTCTAATTTGCGTGGAGTGTCCTCTGCCATTTTCTCCCTAACTTTTCCTTGAGATTGCACTCTATCCATGTTAATTTTTTAACTATCTTCCCATAGACTAGATCAGTAAGCTCCCTCCCTATTCTGCCATCTTGGTGCCCATCCTATTTATTTATTTGAAAGTCAGAGTTACAGAGAGAGGGAGAGACACAGAGAGAGATATCTTCCATTGCAATGGCTGGGGCTGGGCCAGGCTGAAGCCAGAAGCCAGGAGCTTCTTCCAGGTATCTCATGTGGGTTTCAGGGGTCCAAAAACTTGAGACATCTTCTTCTGCTCTTCCCAGGCCATTAGCAAGGAGCTGGATCAGAAGTGGAGCACCCGGACATGAACCAGCATTCATATGGGATGTTGGCATTGCAGGCAGCAGCTTTCCACTATATGCTTTAATATAAAAAATTGATCAAATGGAAATTATGGACTTGAAAAATACAGTAAGCAAAATTACCACAATCACTAATGGCATATTATCTATGGGAAGAGATTGAATTGGTACAATGAAAGACATATTAGTGTAAGTGCTAAATTTGAAAAGTCTGGGAAAAATGCAAATACAGAAAGATTAAGAGTAATGGGGGAATGGGAGACCAGGAGAAGCACCTGGCTCCTGCCTTCGGATCAGTGCGGTGTGCCAGCCACAGCGCACCAGCCGTGGCGGCCATTGGAGGGTGAACCAACGGCAAAAGGAAGACCTTTCTCTCTCTCTCTCTCTCTCTCTCACTGTCCACTCTGCTTGTCAAAAAAAAAAAAAAAAAAGAGTAATGGGGGAAACAGTTAAATATACACACACACACACACACACATATATGTGTGTATATATATATATATATATATATATATATAAAATCTCATAGTGAAAATATCCCAGGAAGAAAGGGAGAGAGAAAATAGGGCACATTAAATGTTTGAAAATTGTCAAACTGCTGAAAGACATTAACCCACAGATTCTAGAATGTCTGTAGTTCAATGGCAGCAAGAAAAAAAAAAAAGGAAAACCAGTTAGGCATATTATAATAGAACTGCCAAAAAAAATAAAGAAGATAAGAACCCTTGTAAGTGGTCAATAAAAGAGGGATGGAGAGAAATCACAGGTGATCTGTCACAATAAATATGAAAACTGAAAAACAGAATGATCACATGGTAAATTTTTAGAATAAAACAGCTGTTACATTTGAATTCTACCTTCAGGGGAAATAATCTTTAAAGGTGAAGATTTGATTCTATTTCTGGCTAGGTTGTAGATAGAAAGTTGTAAGAAAGCATCCAGTTTGCTAATATGGAAGAATGTATGGAAAAGCTGCAACCTAATTTTTAAAAAATATTTCAGAAAGCTGAAACAGAGAAAAAAGAAATTACATAAATTGAAATTCAAAAATGTGTAATACCATTCTAGAAGTTAGACATCATAATTGGTTGGATCCTTGGTGAAATAGCAGAAGAAAGAAAAATTTTCCATAGAACAGGTAGGGATATGTCATTCAGGAGTTTAATATTTTTTGGTTGAGAGAAGTCTTGTCCATCATACTAAAATCTGAGGCTCACTAGCCACAGCAAGATTGCAATAGATGTGTTAATTATATGCAGGACTTCACTGAGTGATTGAGAAAAATATGCTGAAAGTAAGGTGGGTCAGGATTGAAGAATAAGGAAAGAGTTGTTCTGAGGAATTCTCAACAAACTGAAGATACAAGACAACTGGTAGCATGGTAGCAAATCTGAGATATGTAATTGAAAGCTATTTTTCTCCTCTATGGAGTTAGCTTTGCAGTGTTATTTTAAAATATATGGGTTAAGTATATTTACATAAATAGTCATTCATTTTTTTAAAAGATAATATGTACCCTGGTGAGGCAGCAGATGGTAGCCCAAGTGGTTGAGTCTCTGCCCACCCAAGTGGAACCTGAGACCTGAATTGAGTTCCACGTCCTTGGCTTTGGCTTTGCCTAGCCTCGGCTATTGTGGGTATATATATGATATATTTGAAATGCTGTGAAACAGAGAGACTGGGAGACAAACAGACATAGCTCTTCCATCAACTTGTTCATTCCCTAAATACCTGTTAACAGCTAGGCCAGGCCAAAGCAAGGCTCTGGGAAGCTTGGAACTCAATCCAAGTTTTGCATGGGCAACAGGAACCCATCTACTTGAGCCATCACCTACAGCCTCTCAGGGTGAACATTAGCAGGAAGCTGAATCAGAAGCAGAGGAAGAACTTGAACTCAAACACTGTAATGTGGGATGCAGGTGTACAAGTGGCATCTAAACTGCTACACCAAATAACTGTCCTGACATGTAGGTTATTTAATTGATATAGTTTCTCCTAAAGAATTCCTTCTGTTTAGAATGAAGTGAAGTGCTCAGAGCAACATTCAGAACGATTTTGCATTCTATTATTCATTAATATATCCTTTTGAATCTTCAGTGATTTGTTTAATGTGTGCTGTGTCCAAGCCTCTGTTGTAGAACAGAGGAAACCTGCTTGGTAAGATGCTCTCTTGAGTGGATTTAGTAGAACTGAGTTTCCAAACATTAAACAGATGTTGGAATGGTGAGCTAAAATACTCTACACTGAGTGTAACAAAAAATCCCTCTATTTTCATTTGATTATTGGATTATTATCTATGAGGGTACTTTTGAAAGTTTATGGAAAAGTAAAACTGAAAAAAACTTTACTTTGGTGCAAGAAATTGTCATACATTAACTTGTTTTCACCATACACATTTTCCATGAACTTTTTGAGGATAACTTATATTACATCCTTCACAAGTCTAAGTTGAATGCCTAACCACAAGAATACTATAAAAAGAGAGGCATTACATACATACAGTGGTGTATGAGCATCACCTGGTCTCTACAGTGACTTTGATATGGATATTACCTCTATTTTCTGATTGAGTACACATAAACCTGTGGCAAAATAACCAACTCAAGATGACAAAGAAATCCTAGTCTGAAAGCAAAAACCTCATAGCATTTCTAATATATTGTACCTGTACTTTTCCTGCTTTAAAGTCAATTTAGGTCAGTTTTAGTAGTGTTTAATGAGCTTTCTCACCAAGGAATATATAGTACTTGGAAAAGAAATCAAGAATTTATAGTAGGGTCTGGTACTGTGACACAGCAGGTTAAAGCCCTGGCCTGCAGCACCAGCATCCCATATGGGTGCCAGTTGGAATCCCGGCTGTTCCACTTCCTATCAAGCTCCCTGATAATGCACCTGGGAAAGTAGCAGAGGGTGGTCCAAGTCCTTGGGCCCCTGCACTGCTGGCTAAGGGTTGGCTCAGCTCTGCCCATTGTGGCCATCTGGAGAGTGAACCAGGGGATGGAAGACCTCTCTCTCTCTCCCCCTCTCTCTCTCCCCTCCCCCACCCCGTGTGTGTGTGTGTGTGTGTGTGTGTTCCTCTGTCTTTCACATAAATAAAACAATTCTTTTTTAAAGAAGAATTTATAGTAAATACAGACTGGGCTATGCCAGATTAACAGAGACACTTAGTGCATATATCTGCATCTGAACATTGCCCAAAAGGAACACACACCTTGTTCTGAAATCAAAGTACAGAATAATGATAGGACTAAAAATGAGAGTTGTCAAAGGTCCCTTGGATTTATAGACAATTAACTCATTTTACATTCAAAATAATAGGCAGTTATTTCTCCTAATACCATTCATTTAAGGATTCCTTAAATAATAAATCCACATTGAGTGACAGACAATGTTGACTTCTGAACACAGCACTCTGTGTTACCCTTTCATATGCTTTTCTGTTTTGTTCTCATACCTTTGCCTCATAGGAATTTGTTATTTCAATATGTATTATTTTTGAAGAGGAAAAAGAAGATTGTTATGACATATGTCCTTTTTCCTTAAAGAAAATATTTAGGGCAGAAACATTAGCAATGTTGTTAATGTTTGATTTTAATTTTTTTCCTTTCAATTAAAGGTTCAGCATTTGGCACACATCAGAGTTGACTGTCGATTTCTCTGTGGTGGAGTGGATCCACAAATGTGAGGAAGGATGTGTGTGGGGATGCATTTTCATGCTATTAACCACATCACTGGTTTAGCCATGGTAACTGTTATTATTTATGAGTTGAGAGAGAATAGATCAACTCAGCTATAACTTTAACACAGACAAAACCTCAGTTCTTTCAACATTGGGATGAGACTCATTAATTTTAATAAAATCCCTTTTGTTTGCCTCATGAAATGTTTCCAGATTCTGTCATATTTTGAATGGAGTTGTATTTGTGATCTTAGGTTTCTTACTTCTGATAATTTGTACAAGAACATCTTTCCTACCAGTGGCTTTGCTTCATCATTAATGAATCATGTAAAATCTAAGATACATGAATTTACTCTGTGTTTGAATATCTACTTCAAAATTTCATGTTTTTTATTTATAATATAAGAGTACCTGAAATGTAATGTATTGGAGTGAAATAGGCATTTTGAGATTCAATGATTGTTTATAGCCTTTGTCTCTTCCATTGAGGAACAGTGGGTTTTTGTTTTTTGTTTTCATCATACTATTTCTTGAACTCTTACTTAGTGTAGGGTTAATTATAAAATAATTAAGTAAGCAAAATCAACCTTTCTGAAAATTACGAATGGGAGTGTGAGAGGGAGGAGGAGGAAGGGTTGGGGCGTGGGCCAGAGGGAGGGTAGAGGGGAAGTGTTAATATGTTCCTAAATCTGCTCTGACAACGGGGAAACCCTTCTGGATGGAGTGGCCGTGAATCGGGGGACCTACTGGGAGAACAAGGTAGCCCACCGCGCGGAAGCCAAGTCGCGGGACCAAGCCGCGGAAGCCCCAGGGTCTGCGCGCCAGTGCTCGAAGGGGAGTGCATGCCACACAGACAACAGCGGGGAGACTTGGGACGCTCAGGGCTCCGAGTCCACACATCGGCGCTGGAAGGGGAGGTGAGCTCAATAACCCGAGACATTGGTGGGGAAACGGGGGTCAGAATCTAGAGGGGGGCCGGAAAGTGCAGCAAACTCACTACCGGAAAGAAGGAAAAAAAAAAGCTTCGGGGTTTCTCTTCCCCCTAACCTTGCAAAGGTTACAAGGCTGCCAGGCTTGAAGAATTCCCAAGAGACAAAGAGCAGGCCTCCTCTCTGAATTTACATATCAATGGGGGGAGAGCTAAGGAACTGAGTCACTACAATTCAGTAGCCTAGGCAACCCAGTGGGAGTCCAGAGGAGCCAAAGACTGGAAGCAAAATACCATCAATTCTGCACAGCCTTGCCATGAGGTGTTACTTACCCCCTGAATAAATAAAATACATAAATAAATAAAAAGAGAGAGATTTACCACGCATAACCTGAGGGTGTCACCTTTGCACACCCTTAACCAGGAAAAACCAGGCAGAGCTCTCAGGCCGCACCCATCTCAAGCCTCCAAGGCTCCTCCAACAGCAGGCAGTCCACTTAACACGGACACAGTATAAAAAAAAAAAAAAAAAAAAAAAACGCACAGTGACACAAGAAGAATTAACTATGCCGAGTAACAAACACAGAAATCAAGGGAACAAGATCAACGATGACACTATGATGCCTCCAAATAAGCAAAACACCCCAAGCCAAGAGTATGAAGATGATGAGATAGAAGAAATGCAAGATACGGATTTCAAAAAATTTATGATAAGAACATTTAGAAGTTTTCAAAAGCAAATCCTTGAACTACAGAAATCCTTAATGGACAAGATTGAAAATCTCTCTCGTGAAAATGAAGTTTTAAGGAAGAGTCAAAATGAAACTCAGAAACTAGTAGAACAGGAAAGTGTTATAGTGAAGAGAAATCAAAATGAAAGGAAGAGCTCAATAGATCAAATGACAAACACATTAGAAAGCCTTAAAAACAGAATGGGTGAAGCAGAAGAGAGAATATCGGACTTAGAAGATAGAGCACAGGAAAACATACAGTCAAACCAAAGAAAAGAAGAGGAAATTAGAAACCTAAAAAATATTGTTGGGAATCTACAGGATACTATTAAAAAAACCAACATTTGAGTTCTAGGAGTTCCTGAAGGCATGGAGAGAGAGAAAGGATTGGAAGGCCTTTTTAGTGAGATACTAGCAGAGAACTTTCCAGGTTTGGAGAAGGACAGAGATATCCTAGTACAGGAAGCTCATAGAACCCCCAATAAACATGACCAAAAGAGATCCTCACCACGACACGTGGTAATTAAACTTACCACAGTGAAACATAAAGAAAAGATCCTAAAATGTGCAAGAGAGAAACGTCAGATTACTCTCAGAGGATCTCCAATCAGACTCACAGCAGACTTCTCATCAGAAACACTACAGGCTAGGAGGGAATGGCGAGACATAGCACAGGGGCTAAGAGAGAAAAATTGCCAGCCCAGAATATTATATCCTGCCAAGCTCTCATTTGTGAATGAAGGTGAAATAAAGACCTTTCATAGCAAACAGAAATTGAAAGACTTTGTGGCTACTCGTCCGGCCCTGCAAAAGATACTTAAAGATGTGCTACACTCAGAAACACAGAAACACGGCCATCAATATGAAAGAAGGGAAAGGAAGAACACCTACCAGTAAAAGAGCATGGGAAGCTCAAAGCATATACTAGAAAATATTTCCGGGAAAATGGCAGGGCAAAGTCACTACGTATCAATAGTCACACTGAACATTAATGGTCTGAATTCTCCAGTTAAAAGACACCGTTTGGCTGACTGGCTCACAGAACACAACCCAACTATTTGTTGCCTACAAGAAACACATATCTCTAACAAAAAGGCCTGCAGACTGAAAGTGAAAGGTTGGAAAAAGATATTCCATGCCAACAGAAACCAAAAAAAAGCAGGTGTAGCCATATTAATATCAGACAAAATAAACTTTAATACAAAAACTTAAGAGAGACAAAGAGGGACACTATATAATGATTAAGGGTTCAATTCAACAGGAAAATGTAACTATTATAAATGTATATGCACCTAATTACAGGGCACCGGTCTATTTAAAAGATATGTTAAGGGACTTAAAGGGAGATTTAGATTCCAATACAATAGTACTGGGGGACTTCAATACTCCACTCTCAGAAATAGACAGATCATCCGGACAGAGGATCAACAAGGAAACAGCAGATTTAATTGACACTATTGCCCAAATGGATCTAACAGATATCTACAGAACTTTCAACCCTACATCTAAAGACTTCACATTCTTCTCAGCAGTGCATGGAACCTTCTCTAGGATTGATCACATACTAGGCCATAAAGCAAGTCTCAGCAAATTCAAAAGAATTAGAATCATACCATGCAGCTTCTCAGACCATAAAGGAATGAAGTTGGAAATTAGCAACTCAGGAAACCCCAGAAAGTATGCAAACACATGGAGACTGAACAACATGCTCCTGAATGAACACTGGGTCATTCAAGAAATCAAAAGAGAAATCAGAAACTTTCTGGAAGTAAATGAAGACAACAACACAACATATCAAAACTTATGGGATACAGCAAAAGCAGTATTGAGAGGCAAATTTATAGCAATAGGTGCCTATATCAAGAAATTGGAAAGGTACCAAATAAATGAGCTTTCAGCGCACCTCAAGGACCTAGAAAAACTGCAGCAAACCAAACCCAAATCTAGTAGGAGAAGAGAAATAATTAAAACCAGAGACGAAATTAACAGGATTGAATCCAAAAAAACATTACAAAAAATCAGCCAAGTGAGAAGCTGGTTTTTTGAAAAAATAAACAAAATTGACACCCCATTGGCCCAACTAACTAAAAAAAGAAGAGAAAAGACCCAAATCAATAAAATCAGAGATGAAAAAGGAAACGTAACAATAGACACCACAGAAATAAAAAGAATCATCAGAAATTACTACAAGGACCTGTATGCCAGCAAACAGGAAAACCTATCAGAAATGGATAGATTCCTGGACACATGCAATCTACCAAAATTGAACCATGAAGACATCGAAAACCTAAATAGACCCATAACTGAAACAGAAATTGAAACAGTAATAAAGGCCCTCCCAACAAAGAAAAGCCCAGGACCAGATGGATTCATTGCTGAATTCTACCAGACATTTAAAGAAGAACTAATCCCATTTCTTCTCAAACTATTCAGAACAATAGAAAAAGAGGGAGTCCTCCCAAATTCTTTCTATGAAGCCAGCATCACCTTAATCCCTAAGCCAGAGAAAGATGCAGCACTGAAAGAAAATTACAGACCAATATCCCTGATGAACATAGATGCAAAAATCCTCAATAAAATTCTGGCCAATAGAGTACAACAACACATCAGGAAAATCATCCACCCAGACCAAGTGGGATTCATCCCTGGTATGCAGGGATGGTTCAACATTCGCAAATCAATCAATGTGATTCACCACATCAACAGACTGCAGAAGAAAAACCATATGATTATCTCAATTGATGCAGAGAAAGCATTTGATAAAATTCAACACCCTTTCATGATGAAAACTCTAAGCAAATTGGGTATAGAAGGAACATTCCTCAATATAATCAAAGCAATTTATAAAAAACCCACAGCCAGCATCCTATTGAATGGGGAAAAGTTGGAAGCATTTCCACTGAAATCTGGCACCAGGCAGGGATGCCCACTCTCACCACTGCTATTTAACATAGTTCTGGAAGTTTTAGCCAGAGCCATCAGACAAGAAAAAGAAATCAAAGGAATACAAATCAAGAAGGAAGAAGTCAAACTATCCCTCTTTGCAGACGATATAATTCTGTACTTAGAGGATCCAAAGAACTCTACTAAGAGACTATTGGAACTCATAGAGGAGTTTGGCAAAGTGGCAGGTTATAAAATCAATGCACAAAAATCAACAGCCTTTGTATACACAAGCAATGCCATAGCTGAGAAAGAACTGCTAAGATCAATCCCATTCACAATAGCTACAAAAACAATCAAATACCTTGGAATAAACTTAACCAAGGACGTTAAAGATCTCTACGAGGAAAATTACAAAACCTTAAAGAAAGAAATAGAAGAGGATACCAAAAAATGGAAAAATCTTCCATGCTCATGGATTAGAAGAATCAACATCATCAAAATGTCCATTCTCCCAAAAGCAATTTATAGATTCAATGCAATCCCAATCAAGATACCAAAGACATTCTTCGCAGATCTAGAAAAAATGATGCTGAAATTCATATGGAGGCACAAGAGACCTCGAATAGCTAAAGCAATCTTGTACAACAAAAACAAAGCCGGAGGCATCACAATACCAGATTTCAGGACATACTACAGGGCAGTTGTAATCAAAACAGCATGGTACTGGTACAGAAACAGATGGATAGACCAATGGAACAGTACTGAAACACCAGAAATCAACCCAAACATCTACAGCCAACTTATATTTGATCAAGGATCTAAAACTAATTCCTGGAGCAAGGACAGTCTATTCAATAAATGGTGCTGGGAAAACTGGATTTCCATGTGCAGAAGCCTGAAGCAAGACCCCTACCTTACACCTTACACAAAAATCCACTCAACATGGATTAAAGACCTAAATCTACGTCCTGACATCATTAAGTTATTAGAGAACATTGGAGAAACCCTTCAAGATATTGGCACAGGCAAAGAATTTCTGGAAAAGACCCGGGAGGCACAGGCAGTCAAAGCCAAAATCAACTATTGGGATTGCATCAAATTGAGAAGTTTCTGTACTGCAAAAGAAACAGTCAGGAGAGTGAAGAGACAACTGACAGAATGGGAAAAAATATTTGCAAACTATGCAACAGATAAAGGGTTAATAACCAGAATCTACAAAGAGATCAAGAAACTCCACAAAAACAAAACCAACAACCCACTTAAGAGATGGGCCAAGGACTTCAATAGACATTTTTCAAAAGAGGAAATCCAAATGGCCAACAGGCACATGAAAAAATGTTCAAGGTTACTAGCAATCAGGGAAATGCATATCAAAAGCACAATGAGGTTTCACCTCATCCCAGATAGAATGGCTCACATACAGAAATCTACCAACAACAGATGCTGGCGAGGATGTGGGGAAAAAGGGACACTAACCCACTGTTGGTGGGAATGCAAACTGGTCAAGCCACTATGGAAATCAGTCTGGAGATTCCTCAGAAACCTGAATATAACCCTACCGTTCGACCCAGCCATCCCACTCCTTGGAATTTACCCAAAGGAGTTTAAATTGACAAACAAAAAAGCGGTCTGCACCCTAATGTTTATTGCAGCACAATTCACAATAGCCAAGACCTGAAACCAACCTAAATGCCCATCAACGGTAGACTGGATAAAGAAATTATGGGATATGTATTCTTTAGAATACTATACTGCAGTAAGAAATAACGAAATCCAGTCATTTGCAACAAAATGGAGGAATCTGGAACACATCATGCTGAGTGAAGTAAGCCAGTCCCAAAGGGACAAATACCATATGTTCTCCCTGATCGGTGACAACTGACTGAACACCAAAAAGGAAACCTCCTGAAGTGAAACGGACACTATGAGAAATGGTGACTTGATCAGCATAGCCCTGACTGTTAATGGACAACTTAATACATTATCCCTCTTAGTATTTTTTTTTGTCTGTTCTACTTAATATGACTGGTTTAATTCTGTAATTATCACACAGTTATTCTTAAGTGTTGAAAATTAACTGAAATGTGATCCCTGTTAAACATAAGAGTGGGAATAAGAGAGGGAAGAGATGTATAATTTGGGGCATGCTCAAGCTGACTTGCCCCAATTGGTAGAGTTGGAAACATACCAGGGGATTCCAGTTCAATCCCATCAAGGTGGCATGTGCCAATGCCATTTCACTATTCCAAGTGATCAATTTCAGTTCACAATTGATCATAATGAAAGGACTAAGAGTCAAAGGGAGCACATAAACAAGTCTAGTACCTGCTAACAGTAACCGATAGAATAAATAAAGGGGAGAGTGATCCAACATGGGAAGTGAGATACTCAGCAGACTCATAGAATGGCGGATGTCCCAAATAGCACTCTGGCCTCAGAATCAGCCCTAAAGGCATTCGGATCTGGCTGAAAAGCCCATGAGAGTATTTCAGGCATGGAAAGCCAAGACACTCTGGCAAAAAGATCTCTGTGAGTGAGATCCCAGTGGAAAGAACAGGTCTTCAAAGAGGGAGGTGCCTTTCTCTGAAGGGAGGAGAGAACCTCCACTTTGACTATGACCTTGTCTAAACAAGATAAGAGTCGGAGAACTCAAGGGGCTTCCATAGCCTTGGAAACTCATGACTGGTGCATAGGGAGATTACTGATGCCATAAACAGGAGTGTCAATTTGTAAAGTCAACAACAGGAGTCACTGTGCACTTACTCCTCATGTAGGATCTCTGTCCTTAATGTGCTATACATTGAGGCTTAATGCTATAACGAGTACTCAAACAGTATATTTCACTTTGTGTTTCTATGGGGGTGCAAACGATTGAAATCTTTACTTAATGTACACTAAACTGATCTTCTGTAAAAAAAAAAAAAAACACAAAGAAATTATCAATTCCCAACTTGACTCTCACTGGGATTAAACATGACAATAGGTCTGATCTGATTTCATCATCATTTAAAAAAAATCATCTATTATTTTTCACTTTATGTTTCTGTGTGGGAGCAAACTGTTGAAATCCTTACTTAAGGTATACTAAGCTGATCTTCTGTATATTAAGATAATCGAAAATGAATCTTGATATGAATGGAAGGGGAGAGGGAGTGGGAAAGGGGAGGGTTGTGGGTGGGAGGGACGGTATGGGGGGGGGAAGCCATTGTAATCCATGAGTCGTACTTTGGAAATTTATATTCATTAAATAAAAGATAAAAAAAAAATATGTTCCTAAATCTGTATATATGAAATACATGAAGCTTGTATAACTTAAATAAAATTTACATATATATATATGTATATATATATGAATCCAAAAGCAGAATATTTTTCCACATACCAGTCCACTGTTCTCTTGTGTCTTCAGTATATGCCTACATGGTATTCTGCCAAGAAAAAAAACATATTTCTTTCCTTCTAAAATTACTCTAAACATTTGTATTATTCTCTTCCCATTTTCATATTGAGACCCTTTAAGGAAAATGGATGAACATTAACAACATTGTTCAATTTTACACCTTATTGAAAATTTTTTGTTATAAAGTTTATACCATTGAGCTAATTATTATAACTGTGCCTAGTATAGCATAATTGTAATAATTTATATTTTGGTATTCAAATCTTAGCTTTACCCCTTGGATCTGTGTGACACTGGAAAAATATATGATTTTTTCTGTGTTTCAGTTTCCTCATGCATAATGCAGATACTAATTGGTTCTATCTGTTGAGGAGATGAGACAGGTTAATGTGCATATAGATGTACTGGGCTTAGAAGACTGTCACATACTCAGAGTTTAAGAAATGGTAGTCACTTTTACTGTTGTTGCATTTATTACTTGAACATTCAGAATCCATGTGTCATTTTATTTATTTTTAAAGATTTATTTTATTTGTTTGAAAGGCAAGGTTACAGAGTGAGAGAGAGAGAGAAAGAGGGAGAGACACAAGGAGAGAGGTCTTCTATCAGCTGGTTCATTCCCTAGATGGCTGCAATGACCAGGACTTGACCAGACCCAAGCCAGGAGCCTAGAGTTTCTTCTGGGTCTCCCACATGGTTTCAGGGCCCCAAGCACTTGGACCATCTTCTGCTGCCTTTCCAGGCACACTAGATGGGAGCTGGATCAGAAGTGAAGTAGCCAGGATTCAAATCAGTGCCCCAAATGGGATCCCTGCACAGCAGGCAGTGGCTTAACTTGTTACACCACAACACCAGCCCCCATGTGCCATTTGATAATAAGGAAATTCTTGACAAATGTAGAAAACCTCTAAGTTACCTAGAAAAATATTTCTCATCCCACTTTAGAGTTGGGGCGGATCTTTGCAGGTAAGTCTCTTTTCCATTCTAAAAAATTTTCTGGTGGTAATGGAAAGCCCGTGTTTCCCTACATTTTCTTCTGTGTTCCTTATTATTTCTATGTCCCTTATTATGTGCAAAAGGAATTACTGGAGCCTCTACTTTACTATGGGAACTTCGGAAATTGCAATTATACTATAGAAAAATTTCAAAATTATATTTTTGCAAATACATGATCCTCAGCTCAACCAGGACTTTTAGAAGTTTTTCCATTGAATCATGGAATATTGTTTTCTTTGGAGGCTGGGTAAAAAAATATGTTTGGTGTTGATGTCTATGATTCTCAACATTTTCGAACTTTAATTTTTTTTTAATATTTTAGTCTGCCCCAAAATATCCTACAGAATTTAAATAACTTAGAGTGGAATGAGTTGTAATGCTAGAAAAATAGATACACTATTTATTTTGGCTTGTTTTAGAAAAGGTGGGACCAATTAGTGAACAATTCACTTTTATCTCTCTGATAATAAAATTGCATATAAAGATACAGAATCAAAATCTCTGTACTTCTCAAATGCTTGCTGCTACAGGAGTGCAGAAGAAGTAAGGGTAGAACCAAAGAATATCTACGTTTCCTCTCCCCTTTGATGTTGAAGTGTCTATTAAACCCAAATATTTAGAAATCTACTTGAATACATTTTGCTTACCCTCCCATCAATGTATTTTGTGTTATCATTTGAGATAACAAAATATACTCTTGGTGTCCCTATATCATTATTGAAAGTTACTGGGCTTTGGTGATTTAGCTAAAAGGATAAAAATTAAAGCTCTTATTTTTAAAATTCTCAAATCAAGAATATTTCTATGTGGAACTTATAGAATTGGGATAAAATTCTAGCAACTGTTGAAATTATTTCTAAAAATGACCCAGATTCACTTTTCATGAGTTTCTAACTCCCAAAAAGATGATGTATTCTTGGCCCAGATTTCATTATTGCACATTAGTAAGAGGAAATGTTGGTAGACTCAGGATACAAGACAAAGAGAAGCAGAGATGGTTAACTTTACATCATATAAATGTTTAATATGATTCTTCATCAGTGTCTGCTCATTGCAGTAGCAAATCCTCCACTATCAAACTTATTGGATTAGATGATGCATTAATTTATGTTCCTCAGCAGTGGACATAAAATTAAGATTGAAAGTAGGCATTTAGGCTGGCGCCGCAGCTCACTAGGCTAATCCTCCGCCTGTGGCGCCGGCACACCGGGTTCTAGTCCCGGTCGAGGCGCCGGATTCTGTCCCGGTTGCCCCTCTTCCAGGCCAGCTCTCTGCTGTGGCCAGGGAGTGCAGTGGAGGATGGCCCAAGTGCTTGGGCCCTGCACCCCATGGGAGACCAGGATAAGTACCTGGCTCCTACCATCGGATCAGTGCAATGTGCCGGCCGCAGCGCGCCAGCCGTGGCGGCCACTGGAGGGTGAACCAACAGCAAAGGAAGACCTTTCTCTCTGTCTCTCTCTCTCTCACTGTCCACTCTGCCTGTCCAAAAAAAAAAAAAAAGTGGGCATTTAGCCTGGTAGTTAAGATGCTGGAACCTCACATTGAGTGTATGGGTATGATTCCTGACTCTGCCTTAAATCTCCAGCTTCTTGCCAATGTAGACATTGAAAGACAATGGTGTTGGGTCCTACATGATAGACCTGTATTGTGATCCCATGTCCTGCCTTGGGCCCCGCCTTGCTGTGACTATTGATGGTATTTGCAGTGTGAAGGAACAGATGGAAGTACCCCCTGTCTCTTTGTGTGTGTGTGTGTGTGTGTGTGTGACTGTGTGCATGTGTCTGCCTCTCAAATAAAAGTAATAAAAATTACAAATGAATATTGGAGGAAAATTATTTATTTGGGAAATACAAGAAACACTTGCATGAAAATGGTGAGTAAAGGAAGGAGGCATTACATAAAAGGAGTATTATCAAATCAGCAGTTCTTGTGAGTAACTGGAGCTTAAAGCTGCAGAGAACACTGGGAAATGATATAAAATGAGCATCTCAGAGTTAATCCACAGAAGAGACAAGTGAGTTTGAGTCTTTGACCCTGAACTCTTGTTAGTCATTCATTGAGAGTTGCCTCTGGCAGAACGAGGTAGAGTATTACTGACTCTCTGGTATTTTTGGCTTACCAGGCTCTTTAGAGAGGTTTTCGTCTCCTCACAAAAAAGTCTCCTGGTAAAGAGATTCAGATTATGGTAGCTGGACGTAAAGCACCACACAGTAAAATGACAATGTGAAAGCCAATTGGGCAGGGAATCAACTGCATATGCTGCAAATAGTCTAGTTTGTCTCTTTCAGATGAACATTTTCTACTCATTTTTTCTGCTCTTTTTTCCCCTTGCTTATTCTTTATTAAATTGTTCTTTGATTAAGATATACAAATTTCATGCATTTCATATATACAGATTCACGTGCTACTGGTTGCACCACTGGAGTGCCCAGGTAGTAACTCTTGATCATACGTTGCTTTTCATTAATTATCTCTTTACATATCTATTTGCATACATCATCCCATACACTGATGAAACTGCAGTACACTGTCCAGTAGTGGCCTAATAGACATTTCTTGAATAAATGAAGTAAGAATGTGCCCAGGATGTAGTATACCATTTTGCATTTTTCCATTATTTTTTTTCTACTTATCCCATGCTAGCCTAGACCATTTGAATACATCTGATTTATTGGCAACATTATTCTAGTATTTTAAAAACACTTTATACTCACTTGTATCTGGAAGTTCTTTTGCAGTCACACTGTTGCCCCATCTCATTACCATTTAATTAGTAGTTGGAGTGAAGAAAATGAAATGCCATTCACATGTCTTGGCATACTCAGATTTAGAGGATGAGTACAATAAAGACCAAAAGTGAGGTGAGGCAATTACATGAGTAAATATGGATTGCCTGGTAAATATACTTTACAAGGATGCAGTGAAATTGAGTAGGTTGGCTCCGGAGAGAAAGGGGAACCATAGGTTGTCAATAATATTTAGGTACACATAAAGAGTTGCTGGCAATTTGAGAAAAAAAAAAAAAAAAGATCTAGGAATACGATTTCAGAAGAAACGCTGGCCACAGGGACAAATTTACACAGAAGAATGAGAGACTCTTCCATCAATTTTATGCTGTTTGGTGCCAGTGCTTTATACTATTTTATAAGTAGTATTTTTTTAATTAATTGAAGTTTGAATAATACTTTTCTGGGTGTTTTATTTATTTGGTAGCACCTATTCATAACCTTTATTCTCCATGTTTGTGCTATTGTAAAATATGTTATTTTTTAAAGATTTATTTATGTATTTTAAAGGCAGAGTTACAGAGAGGCAAAGGCAGAGAAAGAGAGAGAGAGAGAGAGAGAGAGAGAGAAAGTCTTCCATCCTCTGGCTCACTCCCTAAATGGCTGCAACAGCCTGAGCTGGGCTGATTCAAAACCAGGATCCAGGAGCTTCTTCCAGGTCTCCCATGCAGGTGCAAGGGCCATGGGCTTGGGCTATCTTCTACTGCTTTCCCAGGCCATAGCAGAGAGTGGAGTAGCCAGGACTCAAACTGGTGCCCGTATGGGATACCAGCACTGCAGGTAGCGGTTTTACCTGCTATGCCACAGCACTGGCCCCAATATAAGCTATTTTTTATACTAACTTTATATCTGTTATCCAAATATGTATTGCTGAAGGGTTTTGAAAAACTATTTACTTATTTATTTATTTACTTGAGAAGCAGTGAGAGCACACTCTAATCCACTTGCTTATTCCCTAAATGTCCACAATGGCCAGGCCTGGGCCAGGGCAAAAGCTAGGAGGTAGAATTCAATCCATGTCTCTAGCATGCATGGTAAAAACCCAAATTACCTGAACCATCACCACTGCTGTCATGGTTTGCATCAGCAGGAAGCTAGAGTCAGGAGCTAGATCCAAGTATCCAATGTAAGTAATCTGATATTGGATATCAGAGTCCTATCTGGTATAGTAGTTATTAAGCCAAAGTTCTGGCTCTGCTAAAAGGTTGTAACATTTTTTTTTTCTGAGTGAGAAAATGAGAGTACATCCTAAAACATCTAAAGCTACTCACTGATACTTCCAGAAATTCATTTATTCCCATAGAAATATTTATGTGTATTTGTGTATGCCTTTTTCTATATGTACATCATATCTATCATCTATCTATATCTATATCTATCTACATCTATCTATCTATAATCATCATCATCATAATCAATCATTTATATCTATTGAGGGGTGAGAAGCATTTAAAGATAGTTACTTTATTCTTGGGGAAGTAGTGATTATCTCTTTATAGATTCCTGTTTTCCTATATTTCATAGGACTTAGCCATGTTTCTCACCTATAATAACTCAAAATGTACAAAGTTTGCAAATAGGTAAGAGATATACTGTTGAATACACTTCCAAAGATTTTACACTTTTGGAATGGAAGAATTTGTAAGAGATGATATATGAAGAAGGAGAATTATTAAAAATGATTCTTTTAAAAGATTTTTAGAGCCTGTTAGTCATTTAAAACTTTGTTTAGTAAATAAGGAGTTAGTAAACACAAAATAATACTTGCAGTCATCACTATTTAATAGGTGCTGCCTAAGCATTTTACATAAATTTTCTCATTAAATCATAACAACAGTTCCAGGAATAGACAAAATTATAACTCACATTTTAAGAGAGTCAGATTAAAAAACAACTCAAGTAACTTACTCAAAGCCACATAGCTGATGAATGTTGAGACAAGTTTCAAACCCAGAAGTTCAGACTCCTAAGGTCATATTTTTAGTAAAATTCTGTATATGATTTAAAGAGGAGAGGAACTAGAATGCCTCTTGAATTGAAGTATAAAGACCTCAGATTTTATATGCCTCACAAAATTAGTTATGTTACAGAGTAGATCTGACTATGATACTCAACTCAGGAGATATTGATCAGCCATCACCAGGTAACAAGAACTTTTTTGTATGAAGGTTATTGATTACATGAGTAAAAATTTTTTAAGACTTTAAAGTACTGAGGTGACAGTGTTTATAGCAGTAACGTTGATAACTTCTTAAGAATTAGCCAGATAGAAAGGTATAGAGAGGAGTTCCAAGATGGCGGAATAGGGAGGGAGCTCACCGATAGTCCGGGAAAAGATAGTTTAATAAAAGTGGAGATACTGTAGTCTCAGGGAAGAGTTAGGGAAAAAAACTGCAGAGGAAACTCTTCCGGAACTAGTGGGACACAGTGGACCTACGTGGCGGGCATGGGCACGCAAGGCTCGGGACCCCAGCCACTGAGTCTATGCAGCAGCAGTGGAAAGGGAGGTGAGGCGAAACCGCAGTAGCCTGAGACATTGGAGGAAAGTGGCAGGAAGAGCCTAGAGGGAACAAGGCTTGAAGCCCTGTGGGGGAAAGTTCACCGGCCGAACTAGAGGAGAGAAAAAAATAAAGAAAAGGGACCAGTACTGACACAATTCTCTCTCCACTCACCTAACAAAGGTGGGGAAAACAATACAGCAGGTGCCATTTTGACATATGTAACAGCTGCGCCGGCTCAGGGCTGTACCCACCCTCGCCAAGCAGAAAAACCTGACTCTGGTGGGGAGAAACAACAGGAGGTTAAGACCTAGTGAATGTGTGGAGCATATGAACTGGGACTGAGGAAAAAAAAAACAAACTGAGGGTGTGTAGGAGAACTCACAGTGTGACTGTGATGTGAGTAGTCTCGGTGGGAAAAGCCACAAACTTGGTAACCTTGGCAACTGGTGGGAGACGTTACAGGGGAATCTGAGCTTACACTGAGGACTGCACAGATTCTTTGTGTGGTCCTTGAGACAGAGCAGATGAATATAATACCTACTGGGGCTAGCACTCAGGCACTGATTGCCATCAAGGAGAAGAGCTCAGCTGAGCGGAATTACTTCCCTTCTGAATAAAAAAAAAAAAGAGAGAGAGAGAGAAAAGATTTACCACAACAACCTGGGTGTGTCACGTTTGGCATACCCTTAACCCTGAAGAACTGAACAGAGCTCTCTGGCCACACCCACCACAAGCCTCTAGATTCACCAAAAGCAGACAATCCACTTAATCATCTACAGTCATAGTATAATGAGAAAAACCACCACAGCGAGGAAAAAAAAAAGAAGAAACCAAATATCTCTACAATGCCAAACAACAAATGCAGAAACTGAGGAATCAAGAACAAGGAAGACATTATGATGCCCCCAAATGAACATGACACTCCAATACAAGATTATGAAGATGATGAGATAGAAGAAATGCAAGATACAGATTTTTAAAAATTTATGATAAGAACATTTAGAAGTTATTGAAAACAAGTTCATGAACTACAGAAATCCATACTGGACAGGATAGAAAATATCTCTCATGAAAATGAAATCTTAAGGAGCAATCAAAATGAAATGAGGAATTTAGTAGAATATGAAATTGTGATATTAAACAGAAATCAAAATGAAATGAAGAATTCAATAGAACAAATGACAAATGCATTTGAGAGCCCTAAAAACAGATTCAGTGAGTTAAAAGAGAGAATATTGGACTTGGAAGACCGAGCACAGGAAAGTATGCAGTCAAACAAAAGAAAAGAAGAGGAAATTAGAAATCTAAAAAATAGTGTTGGGAATCTATAGGATACTATTAAAAAAAACCAACATTCAGGTTCTAGGAGTTCCTGAAGGCATGGAGAGAGAGAAAGGATTAGAAGGCCTTTTTAGTGAGATACTTGCAGAGAACTTCCTGGGTTTGGAGAAGGACAGAGACATCCTAGTACAGAAAGCTCATAGAACCCCTAGTAAACATGACCAAAAGAGATCCTCACCACGACACGTTGCAATCAAACTCACCACTGTGAAACATAAAGAAAAGATTCTAAAATGTGCAAGAGAGAAATGTCAGATTACTCTCAGAGGATCTCCAATCAGACTCACAGCTGACTTCTCATCAGAAACCCTACAGGCTAGGAGGGAATGGCGAGATATAGCCCAGGTACTAAGAGAAAAAACTGCCAGCCCAGAATATTATATCCTGCAAAGCTCTCATTTGTGAATGAAGGTGAAATAAAGACCTTTCAAAGCAAATAGAAATTGAAAGAATTTGTCGCCACTCATCCAGCCCTGCAAAAATGCTTCAAGATGTGCTACACACAGAAACACAGAAACACAACCATCAATACAAAAGAAGGTAAAGGGAGAAAACCTCCCAGTAAAAGATCACAGGAAGTTCCAAGCATATATTAGAAATATCTTTGGGCCGGTGCCGCAGCTCACTAGGCTAATCCTCCGCCTAGCGGCGCCGGCACACCGGGTTCTAGTCCCGGTCGGGGCGCCGGATTCTGTCCCGGTTGGTTGCCCCTCTTCCAGGCCAGCCCTCTGCTGTGGCCCGGGAGTGCAGTGGAGGATGGCCCAAGTGCTTGGGCCCTGCACCCCATGGGAGACCAGGAAAAGCACCTGGCTCCTGGCTCCTGCCATCAGATCAGCGCGGTGCGCCGGCCGCAGCGCACCGGCCGTGGTGGCCATTGGAGGGTGAACCAATGGCAAAGGAAGACCTTTCTCTCTGTCTCTCTCTCTCTCACTGTCCACTCTGCCTGTCAAAAAAATAAATAAATAAAAATAAAAAATAAAATAAAAGAAATATCTTTGAGAAAATGGCAGGGCAAAGTTACTACTTATCAATAGTCACATTGAATGTTAATGGTCTCAACACTCTAATTCAAAGACACAGACTGGCTGAATGGATTAAGGAACAAAACGCATATATTTGCTGCTTACAAGAACCACATCTTTCCAACATAGATGCATGCAGACTGAAAGTGAAAGGCTGGAAAAAGATATTCTATGCCAACAGAAACCAAAAAAGAGCTGGCGTAGCCATCTTAATATCAGACAAAATAAACTTTAACACAAAAACTGTTAAGGGAGACAAAGAGGGCTCTATGTAATGATTAAGCAATCAATTTAACAGGAAGATATAATAATTATCAATGTATATGCACGTAATTACAGGGCACTGGTTTATTTAAAAGATATGTTAAGGGACTTAAAGGGAGACTTAGACTCAATACAATAGTGTTGGGGGATTTCAGTATCTACTTTCAGAAATAGATCACCCAGACAGAAGATCAACAAGGAAACAAAAGATTTAATTGAAACTATAGCCCAAATGGATCTAACAGATATCTACAGAACTTTTCATCCTACACATAAAGAATTTACATTCTTCTCAGCAGTACATGGAATCTACTCTAGGACTGACCACATATTAGGCCAAAATGCAAACTCAGCAAATTCAAAAGAATTGGAATCATACCATGCAGCTTCTCCGACCACAGTGGAATGAAGCTGGAAATTAGCAACTCAGGAATCCCTAGAGCATACACAAACACATGGAGACTGAACAACATGCTGCTGAATGAACACTGGGTCATACAAGAAATCAAAAGAGAAATCAAAACCATTCTGGAAGTAAAGGAGGATAACAACACAACATATCAAAACTTATGGGATACAGCAAAAGCAGTGTTAAAAGGAAATTTTAGAGCAATAGGTGCCTACATCAAGAAATTGGAAAGGCACCAAATAAAAGAGCTATCAATGCATCTCAAGGATCTAGAAAAATTATAGCAAACCAGACCCAAAACTAGTAGGAAAAGATAAATAATTAAAATTAGAAGTAGAATCAGCAGAATTGAATCCAAAAAAACCTTACAAAGGATCAGCCAAACGAGGAGCTGGTTTTTTGAAAAAAATAAACAAAACTGACACCCCATTGGCCCATCTAACTAAAAAAAAGAAGAGAAAAGACCCAAATCAATAAAATCAGAGATGAAAAAGGAAACGTAACAACAGACACCACAGAAATAAAAAGAATCATCAGAAATTACTACAAGGACTTGTATGCCAGCAAACAGGGAAATCTATCAGAAATGGATTGTTTCATGGACACATGAAACCTACCTAAATTGAACCAGGAAGACACAGAAAACCTAAACAGACCCATAACTGAGACAGAAATTGAAACAGTAATAAAGGCCCTCCCAAGAAATAAAAGCCCAGGACAGGATGGATTCATTGCTGAATTCTATCAGACATTTAAAGAACTAACTCCAATTCTTCTCAAACTAATCGAAACAGAGGGAATCGTCCCAAATTCTTTCTATGAAGCCAGCATCACTTTAATCCCTAAACCTGAAAAAGATGCAGCATTGAAAGAAAATTACAGACCAATGTCCCTGATGAACATAGACACAAAAATCCTCAATAAACTCCTGACTAATAGAATGCAACAACACATCAGAAAGATCATCCACCCACACCAAGTGGGATTTATCCCTGGTATGCAGGGATAGTTCAATGTTCACAAATCAATCAATGTGATACACCACATTAACAAACTGCAGAAGAAAAACCATATGATTATCTCAATAGATGCAGAGAAAGCATTCGATAAAATACAACACCCGTTCATGATGAAAACTCTAAGCAAATTGGGTATAGAAGGAACATTACTCAATACAATCAAAGCAATTCATGAAAAACTCATGGCGAGCATCTTATTGAATGGGGAAAAGCTGGAAGCATTTCCACGAGATCTGGTACCAGACAGGGGTGCCCACTCTCACCACTGCTATTCAATATAGTAATGAAAGCTTAAGCCAGAGCCATTAGGCAAGAAAAAGAAATTAAAGGGATACAAATTGGGAAGGAAGAACTCACACTATCCCTCTTTGAAAATGATATGATTCTTTATTTAGGGGATCCAAAGAACTCTGCTAAGAGACTATTGGAACTCATAGAAGAGTTTGGCAAAGTAGCAGGTTATAAAATCAATGCACAAAAATCAATAGCCTTTGTATACACAGGCAATGCCATGGCAGAGAAAGAGCTTCTAAGATCAATCCCATTCACAACAGCTACAAAAACAATCAAATATCTTGGAATAAACTTAACCAAGGATGTCAAAGAACTCTATGATGAGAATTACAAAATCCTAACAAAAGAAATAGAAGAGGATACCAAAAAATTGAAAAATCTTCTATGCTCATGTATTGGAAGAATCAATATCATCAAAATGTCCATTCTCCCAAAAGCAATTTATTGATTCAGTGTGATACCAATCAAAATACCAAAGACCTTCTTCTCAGATCTGGAAGAAATGATGCTGAAATTCATATGGAGACACAGGAGACCTCGAATAGCTAAAGCAATCTTGTACAACAAAAACAAAGCCGGAGGTATCACAATACCAGATTTCAGGTCTTACTACAGGGCAGTTATCAAAATAGCATGGTACTGGTACAGAAACAGATGGATAAACCAATGAAACAGAATTGAAACACCAGAAATCAATCCAAACACCTACAGCCAACTTATATTTGATCAAGGATCCAAAACCAATCCTGGAGCAAGGACAGTCTATTCAATAAATGGTGCTGGGAAAATTGGATTTCCACGTGCAGAATCATGAAGCAAGACCCCTACCTTTCACCTCACACAAAAATTCACTCAGCATGGATTAAAGACCTAAATCTACGACCTGACATCACCAAATTATTAGAGAGCATCAGAGAAAACCTGCAAGATATAGGCACTTGCAAAGACTTCTTGGAAAAGATCCCCGAGGCACAGGCAGTCAAAGCCAACATTAACAATTGGGATTACATCAAATTTAGAAGTTTTTGTACTGTAAAAGGAACCGTTAGGAAAGTGAAGAAGAAACCAACAGAATGGGAAAATATTTGCAAACTATGTAATAAATAAAGGATTAATAACCAGAATCTACAAAGAGATCAAGAAACTCCACAACATCAAAACAAACAACCCACTTAAGAGATGCACCAAGGATTTCAATAGACATTTTTTAAAAGAAGAAATCCAAATGGCCAACTGACACAAGAAAAATGTTCAGGATCACTAGAAATCAGGGAAATTCAAATCAAAACCACAATAAAGTTTCACCTCACCCCAGTTAGAATTATTCACATTCAGAAATCTACCAACAACAGATGCTGGTGATGATGTGGTTAAAAAGGGACTCTAACCCACTGTTGGTGGGAATGCAAACTGGTCAAGCCACTATGGAAGTCAGTTTGGAGATTCCTCAGAAACCTGAATATAACCCTACCATACAACTCAGCAATCCCTCTCCTTGGAATTTACCCAAAGAAAATTAATTTGACAAATACAAGTGCTGTCTGCACCTCAATGTTTAATGTAGCTCAATTCACAATAGCTAAGACCTAGAACCAACCTAAATGCCCATCAACAGTAGACTGGATAAAGAAATTATGGGATATGTACTCTATAGAATACTATAGAGCAGTAAAAAAAAATGAAATCCAGTCATTTGCAACAAAATGGAGGAATATGGAAAACATCATGCTGAGTGAAATAAGCCAGTCCCAAAGTGACAAATATCATATGTTCTCCCTGATCAGCGACACTAACTGAGCACCAAAGGGGAAACCTGTTGAAGTGAAATGGACACTGTGAACAGTGACTTGATCAGCCCTTGTCCTGTCTATCGAGGAACAAGTTAATACTATATCCCCTTTAGTATTTTTTTGTTCTACTTAATACCATTGGTTGAACTCTTTGATTAACACACAATTTTCCTTAGGTGTTTAAATTTAACTGAAAAGTGATCCCTGTTAAATATAAGAGTGGGAATAAGAGAGGGAGGAGATGTACAATTTGGGACATGCTCAATCGGACTTACCCTAATGGTAGAGTTAGAAACAGGCCAGGAGATTCCAATTGAATCCCATCAAGGTGGCATATAACAATGCCATCTCACTAGTCAAAGTGATCAGTTTCAGTTCATAATTGATTATAATGATAGGATTAAGAGTCAAAGCGATCACATAAACTAGACTAGTGTCTGCTAATACTAACTGATAGAATTAACAAGGAGAGAATGATCCAACATGGGAAGTGGGATACACAGCAGACTCATAGAATGGCAGATGTCCTAAACAGTCCTCTGGCCTCAGAATCAGCCCTTGAGGCATTTGGATCCATCTAAAAAGCACATGAGAGTATTGTAGGCATGGAAAGCCAAGACACTCTGGAAAAAAAAAAAAAAAGAAAGAAAAAAAGAAAAGAAAATGACCTAAATGAAACATCTCTGACTGAGATCCCTGTGGAAAGAATGGGCCATCAAAAAAGGAGATACCTTTCTCTGAAGGGAGGAGAACTTCCACTTTGACTATGACCTTGTCTAAATAAGATCGGAGCTGGCAAACTCGAAAGGCTTCTGTAACCTTGACAACTCATGACAAGAGCCTGCAGTAATTACTGACACCATAAACAAGAGTGTCAATTGTTAAATCAACAACAGGAGTCACTGTGCTCTTACTCCCTTGTAGGATCTCTGTCCCTAATGTGTTGTACAATGTGAATTAATGCTATAACTAGTACTCAAAGAGTACTTTACACTTTGTGTTTCTGTGTGGGTACAATCTGTTGAAATGTTTACTTAGTATATACTAAATTGATCTTCTGTATATCAAGATAATTGAAAACAAATGTTGATGTGAATGGGATGGGAGAGGGAGCGGGAGATGGGATGATTGCGGGTGGGAGGGAGCTTATTGGGGGAAATAGCCACTATAATCCAAAAGTTGTACTTTGGTAATTTATATTTATTAAATAAAAGTTAAAAAAAGAAAGGTATAAAAGCTACTGGATTAGGATGTGCTGAACTTAAGTAAAGAAGTAAGTGTTTTCAGAAGGTGTGAAGGTCCTTCATACAGTTTATGGAAAGTAGAATTAAAAGATAAGTTTATTTTGGGGCAGAAAAACTTTTGAAACCCATGCATACAAATAATGTTTTTCAATGTTGTTTCTGAATTTTATATGAAAATTTAAATATCAAAAATCAGAAGGAATTATGTTGCTAGGCATTCCTGCTTCCAGCTCAAAAAACTACAATAGGATTGTAACAGTAATAATGATTTTCCTAAAGTTCTTGAAAAATTAGTACATAATTTCACCAAAATTAAATACTATTTACCATAATTTCTCTAGCATTTTTCATAAGAAAAATAAATGATTAGCATTTGACCTAATAGTTAAGACACCTGGGTCCCACACTGGAGTACTTGGATCAAATACCTGGCTCTAGTTCCTAACTTTCACTGACACCCATGTGGGAGATCTGCATTAAGTTTCCAGACCCTTGCTTTGGCCCAGACCAGTCCCAGCCACTTGTGAGCATCTGAGATATAAACCAGTGAATGGGAATTTCTCTCTTTGCCTCCCTCTCTCTCTCTCTGAGCGTGTCTCTGTGTGTCTGTGTGTCTCTGTGTGTGTGTCTCTTGCCTATCAAACAAATATTAAGAAAAACATACTCCTGATTTAAATACTTTTTATTGGTTTTTGAATTATGTGATAATAGTACTAAAATTCTGATTTATTAGCTGATTTCCTAGTCAAATGTCAGTTTCTTATTTTCTGAAATTTAAACATTAAGTATTATAAAGTATATTTTAATAAATATGTGGCAACTACTACTGTTTGTAGACTGAGGAGTCTTCAAAATGTTCAAGGAAAATGTATATTATGAAACAAAATAAATTCACCAGTTTTGGGCACCAAATAAACTTATCTTTTAATTCATTTTTTCCATAAACTTTGTTTTAAAGTTTTATTTTTTTATTTGAAAGAGGGAGTTACAAAGAAGGAGAGGCAGAGAAAGAGAGAGAGAGAGAGACAGACAGAGAGAGGGAGAGAGAGAAAGAATCTTCCGTCCACTGGCTCACTCCCCAAATGGCCACAAAAGTCAGGGCTGGGCCAGGCCAAAGTCAGGAGCCAAGAACTCCAGCTGGGATCTCCCATATGGGTTCATGGGCCCAAGGACTTGGGCCATCTTCCACTGCTTTCCCAGGCACATTAGCATGAAGCTGAATAGGAATTGGAGCAACTGGGACTCAAACCAGGACCTATATGGGATGTTGGTGCTGCAGGCATCGATTTTACTCACTATACAACAATGCTGGCATGAACATAAATTTTTTGAAGTCCCCTGATATTTAAAAGTGAAAAGGATTAAAATTACTCATTCTGAAACCACGGTCTGAAGATGGGTTTTTGGGTCTCTGATATCTCTGAAATTAAATGTAAAATCATATGTTTGAATGCATTCCCCTTCTCACCCATATGGAAACATTTCATATTAGTTATAGAATTGTGACAGTGTCCATAGACTAGATATTTAAATTATGACCCTCCAGAAAGCTCAGAAAAAGCTTACATCAGAATTAAAGTCTGGTCCTTTACTTTTGCTATTAGGAGAAATATAAAATGAAAACAGTCATATCCCTAGTAGGGCAAAGAACAAGAAAGGTGAAAATGACTTGCCCCTCTAGTAATATTCATCATCCCCAAGCCTCAACTCTTCAAAATTGTTGATGTTCTTTTTAAGCCCAAGTGAACAAGACTATAATCTTAAAATATTTCCTGTTACTGCTCCCACAGGGCTGAGAACATGCAAACATACACACGCACACCAAATTTTAATAATTCTGCATGTGAAAGAATGAAAAAGAACCCCATTCTATACAACATGAAAAAGTCAACACCAGATATATTAAAGACGTTAACAGAAGATGTGAAAAACTCCTAGAAGAAAAAAAAATTAGGGAAAGCCTCATAAAACTGGTCTTTGTAGTGCTCTCATAGATGATGATACCAAAAGCACAGACAACAAAAACAAGAATAGACAAGTATATATCAAACTAAAAATCTCTGCACAGCAAAAGAAACTATCAACAGAGTGAACAAGAACCCTATGGAATGGGAGAAAATATTGACAGATCATCTATCCTATAGAGGTTACTGTCAAAAATTTATAATAGGATTCCCACAATTCAATTTTCAAAAACCAGAAAGTAAATCAAAAACAAAGAACCTGATTAAATAAAGGGTAAAGGACTTGGCCAGACATTTCTCGAAAGAAGTCATACAAGTGGCTGACAGGTATACAAAAAGGTGCTGAGCAACCCTAATGATTAGAGAAATACAAATTAAAACTACAATGAGGTATTTCCTCACACCTGTTAGGATGGCTGTTAACAAAAAAACAAGAAACACAAAGAAAAAATACTGATGAAGTTGTAGAGAAATTTAAAACCTTGTAATTTGTTGGTAGAAATGTAAAATTATACAGTTTTTATGTAATACAGCATAAAGTTTCTACAAAAGGCTAAAAATAGAACTACCCTGGGATTCTGCAATTCTACCTCTTGATAAACATCCAAAAGAATTGAGATCAGGATCTTAAAGAAATATCTGCACTCTTATGTTCATGCAGCTTTATTCACAGTAGCCAAAAGATATGAACATAGTTCTTTGACAGACAAATGGAGACAGAAAATGTGACATATCTAAATAATGGAATATTATTTGACCTTTAAAAAAGGGAAATATCATTTGCAACAATGTGGAAGTACCTAGAAGACATGTTATGTGACATATCAGTTGTAAAAAAGAAAAACAAAGCCTAATTCCACTGAGATGAGTTTTCTAAAGTAGTCAAACTTACGGAAGCAGAAAATAAACCATGGTTCCATTAGCTGGAAAAAATGGAGATTAACTAATCAATGATTAAAAAGTTTTTCTACTGGATTAATAGTTTCTAGAGAGTCTCTTTACAATAGAGTGCCCATAGTCAAAGAAATGATATTGTGCGCTTAAAAAAATTTTTAGGAAGTTTCATTTCATGTTAAGTTGCCAAAACTTCTGATAAAATTTTATTGTGGAAACTATCCAAAATCAATATAATGCAGAAAAAAATGTAAATGTGTGAATGTGCTTATTCCTTAGTAGGGTATTACTGCATCAAATAGTAGATTATAAACCTAATGATGGCCGGCGCCGCGGCTCACTAGGCTAATCCTCTGCCTTGCGGCGCCGGCACACCAGGTTCTAGTCCCGGTCGGGGCACCGGATTCTGTCCCGGTTGCCTCTCTTCCAGGCCAGCTCTCTGCTGTGGCCAGGGAGTGCAGTGGAGGATGGCCCAAGTGCTTGGGTCCTGCACCCCATGGGAGACCAGGAGAAGTACCTGGCTCCTGCCATCGGATCAGCGTACTGTGCTGGCCGCAGTGCACCAGCCGTGGCAGACATTTGAGGGTGAACCAATGGCAAAGGAAGACCTTTCTCTCTGTCTGTCTCTCTCACTGTCCATTCTGCCTGTCAAAAAAAAAAAAAAAAAACTAATGATACCTAATAAATTTAAAAAATGTTTATTTATTTTCATCTACTTTGAAAGGAAGAACAGTGAAGAGCCAGAGAGAGAAAGAGAGTGACCAAGAGGAAGAGAAAGACAACAATGCCTACAACAGCTAGAGAAGGGCCAGGCCAAAGCCAGAACTCCATCCTGTTCTCTCGTATGGATGGCTTGGGCTCAAGCACTTGAGTCATCATCTGCTTCTTCCATGATGAATTAGGAAGAAGCTGGATCAGCAGCAGAGATGCTGGGACTTAAACTGATGCTCTGATATGGTATATGAGCAGCCCAAGTAGTGACTTAAACCACTATACCATAATTCCTACCTCTCTAGTGGATGGAATGGTAGGCATCATTTATTATCCATATAATCTGGTTTTATGAGCATGCATGAGTATATACCATATTTGAGTAGACAAAATAATGCAAAGTTAAATTATTTGAGGTAAAATAATTTACATGTATGATAAAATAATGTAACTTTTTTTTTTGACAGGCAGAGTGGACAGTGAGAGAGAGAGAGAAAGGTCTTCCTTTTTGCCGTTGGTTCACCCTCCAATGGCCGCCGTGGCCAGCGCACTGTGCTGATCCGATGGCAGGAGCCAGGTGCTTCTCCTGGTCTCCCATGGGGTGCAGGGCCCAAGGACTTGGGCCATCCTCCACTGCACTCCCTGGCCACAGCAGAGAGCTGCCTGGAAGAGGGGCAACCGGGACAGAATCCGGCGCCCCGACTGGAACTAGAACCCGGTGTGCCGGCGCCGCAAGGCGGAGGATTAGCCTAGTGAGCCACGGCGCTGGCTGAAAATAATGTAACTATTTTAAAATGGTATGTGATAAAACAATGTTAAGACAACTTCATAAACAATGATTACATTAATCAGACCTGAAATCAGAGTAAAGCTAAAAGTGGAAATTACGAAGATTTTCTAAAAAGTTCATGTAAAATACACCCTAAAGGAAAACTATGCAAAGATTTCTCAAATTTTTACAACACAATAAATTCATCTTTTACTCCCATTTTCACAAACATTTATATTCATATGCGTTTTGTGTAAACCACTTGGCACTTTGTGAGCAAAGATAAAGAAATGCTATTTTGCTGCTCATTCTAAAAATAGTCTATAAGTCAAATGCTACATAAATTCACATATACTACATTGACACATGACTATAATATTTATAAACACAATTTCTCATACAAAATAATTTTTAACAGTGAATGGTGTTCAAACAGCACCTTGCATGTAACAAGCTAAAGATATGTACTTGATGCTATGTGATGACATATGCAGCATTATTTGAATAAGATATACAAAATTCCATCCAGGGGCATACACTACTATAATTTAACATCTCTGTGGTACTAATATGATTCTCAGATGTAGTGTTTCTAATAGGACTATTATACTAACATTATTTATGTCATTTTTCCTATGACTCAGAAAAATGTAACCCACTAACTTATCCAAGTCAGTGACTGAAATTTCCTGTGTAACTTTAGTTTTGTCTCTGCACTGTCTTTATGCTGGTACAGGCTACAGGGTTATATCTGTGACACAAACTTAGGCTTATCAGAGAGAGAATGACAATTAAACTATATTTTAAAGACTTATTGTGATACAGTTTTTAGACCTTGAGATCTTGACAAATTATTTAAATATCTTCTCCTGAGTATCATGAAATATGGGGTTAACATTATTTACCTAAAATTTAAAAAAAAGAAGCAAAAGATTTTAATTGACCAATGTATAAGATTACTAAATGGTTCCTGCTTCTTTGTTGAGAGAAAGGAAGCTAAGTACAAGCAGTTTTACCTTGAGAACAAATCAAATAAACTTAAGCATTTATTAAATTATAGCATTTTTACTTGATAAAACAGATGAGATGAATTTAAAAACTTTTTCTCATTTCTAACATTATATGTCAAAACCGGAACATAAATTGTCTTTTGAGAGACTACATATTTTTCAAGCACTTGGGGAATAAACAACAGAAACAATAAAGTAGTTTGAAATCCCTTCCAGATGTATGATTACATAAATCTTTGATATCTGATTATCAGATGGAGAGTGAGATAAAGCTCAAAACACTTTAAAAAAACCTATTTTTGTTTCCAGTAGAAACTGGCCGATGTAATAAAATCTTACAGAGAACAGTCTGACACTGGAAAGGACTTGACTTTGGAAGTAGAATGGATTACTTGTTAAGATTTTCCCTGGAATGTATTCTGTTCAAGTATCATTGCTGAACCTTTGTGCATCCTAAGTGACCAATCAGTCAAAAAGAACTTGACTTGTGTGAGCCAAAATTTGTATAAAGAACTTGACTTTGGTATGAAGTCACCACTTACAGAAATATTACTTTCAAGTCTATTCCTGTGGGGGACATGAATTTAAAGATATGGTTGGAGGAAATTCTGATCAGTTGAGTAGGACTAATCATAATGTTATGTTTAACTGTCAAGAAAGGAATTCAGATAGGTAAGCATGTGCCAGCTGAAAAATAAACTAGGAGAAACTCCTTGTGGGAGATCTAAGGAAAATGAAAACAGCTCGGGGAAATTAGCAGTTTTGACAATATGTGAGTCAATTTTGAATAAATAAAATCTAGAAAGTTTAAGATCTTAAATAGTTCTTTGCGACTTAACCTGCTAGAAAGGCAAATAATCCATCAGAGTTCTAAATTTAATTATTTCTTAGTACATCTATTCAAAAGATATTCTTTACAGAGAATTGAGAAAAAGAAAAGGTGAGAAGGAGAGTTGAATTACAGTCTTGCAAAAGAGGCAGTGATCAAAGAAAACTGTGCAACTGAAAAGAAGAAATCACACTGTGAAAATAAATGCAATTCTGTGATACTTTTCCCCATGATTTAACTCGTGAAAAAACTCATTAAAAGTTTTTGTTTGCATAGCAAGGAACATCTTTTTATCTGTCTAAAAATGCATTTTGCCAGTTGTTATTAACAATAACAATAACTGGAAAAGTCAACTTTAAAAAATGTGACTTTTGGACAGCTCCATTTGGAATAATGAATCAGGACAATAGGTTATCAAAAAATGACATTATCTAACTTCAAAAAATTATAGTGAAGGATATCAGGAATATATCTGCTGTATTTCTGTGTCTAAAGTATGACAGCAGGTATTGGCAGCTGCTTGAGTAATGTAACACCTTTTAATAAGCTACAGTGCCTGGTAAGGCTCTGGAGGAGTTATCAAAGAATTATATAAATTGGTTTTTAATTTAGTCTTCCTTAGCAAGGTTCAGTTAGTTTTAAAATCTGTAGTTGGCTCAGTGACATTTTTGCATGGTGAACCTTCATTTTACCCCAATAAATTTTTGCAGTGGGAAAGAAAATTTTCATTAACATGTCTTTCAAGTTTGCAAAACTCATAATATTATAAAGTTAAAAATGCATGTCTTGTGAAAGCAAGTGGCATATCTTTCATTTAACTCATGTGTCTGCAATATCTGAGTATTTTGTCTTTTGTGTTTGCAGGCCACAGTTATCACTGCGAAAAAAAAAGAGGAGCAGAGGCAAGAAAAAAAGTTCGTTGGTATATACTTATTATTTGTCAGTTTTCCAAATATATCCAGTTGGGTAAGATGAAGTAGAGGTTTTCTAAGTAATAAAATCATTTATGTTCTTTTATGTAATTATAAATTCAGTTTTTATCACAATGATCCCTTTCCCCATTCCACCTGTTTTCATGCTTGACCTAAACTCTAACTTTAAAGTTCTTATTTGGAAACCCTACCTCTTTGTGTATAGTTATACCGCATATTTGAAATATGATGTGTTCCACCTCTTGAACAGAATGCATCCCTTTTAGTATAAAACAAATTTTGATTTTGTTCTATGTTGTTTCTTCAAAGAAACATTTTGAATAAAGTTGAAGGGCTAGTAGAGTATACAAATTCAGTAGTTTGTATATGGTCAAGTGTTTCATTTTGAAAGCCACTCTTTTAGAAAAGGAAAAAAAAAAGCATGAATAACAGAATATATTGGGCTTCAAGAAGTTAATTCAAATGAAATAAAGAGACATGTTTGCAACTAATCATAATGTAAGAATGATTAACATAATAGAAATGAAAACAGATCACTATGGAAATGCTTTAGAGATAATCAAACATTCTTAAAACTAAAAAAAAACATAGCGTCAATAAATATTTTTGTACTTTAAGTTATTTGCTACAGAAAAAGAAATTATTATATTAGGTTAATTACAAGTAATTATAGCTGTAGCATTTGGCTGCCATACTTAGAGATCTTTGGAACAATGTAGCCATTTTATTGTATGTACATAATGGGGATTTCTGAGAAAGAGGTAAAATAGGAAGGGGAATAAATTTTTGAGGAAATAATGCTTCAAAACTTTGTATCATACTTGATGAAAACCTTTGACTTTCAGGCCCATTCTCAGAAACACTAGTTAGATTATTCAACCAGTTTTCAAGATATACTAAAAGGCAGTTATAATCAAAACAGCCTATTACTGGCAAAAAAAAAAAAAAAAAAAAAATGGAAACCAATGAAACAGAGTAGAAACTCCAGATACCAATTCAAGCATCTACAATCAACTTATCTTTGACAAAGCAGCTAAAATCAATCCTTGGAGCAAAGACAGTCTCTTCAACAAATGGGAAAACTGAATCTCTGCATGTAGAAGTACGAAACTAGACCCCTACCTTACACATTACACAAAAATCCATTCAAAATGGATCAAAGACTTGAATCTACAATCCAATATCATCAAATTACTAGAGATCACTAGGGAAACTGTAAGATATTGGAATAGGCAAAAACTTCTTTGAAAAGATCCCAGAAACACAGAAACTCAGGCAATCAAAGCCAAACTTGAAAAACAAGCTTACATCAAGCTGAGAAACTTCTGCACTCAAACGAAACACTGAGCAAAGTGAAGAGCAACCTACAGAATGGGGGAAAATATTTGCATTAAGTTGACACAGGATTAATATCCAGAATCTATAAAGAGCTCAAGAAATTCAACAATAACAAAACAAACAATCCAATTAAGAAATGAGCAAAGAACTTTGAACAGGCATTTTTCAAAAGAGGAAATTCAAATGGCAGACATGTGAAGAAATGTTCAGGATCACTAACAATAAGGCAAATGCAAATCAAAACCACTATGTGATTTTACCTCACCCCAGTTAGAATGGCTCTCATACAGAAATCAACAATAAGTACTGGTGAGGATGTGGGAAAAAAGGTACCCCAATCCACTGTTGGTGGGAATGTAAGCTAGCATTGCCACTGTGGAAGACAGTATAGAGGTATCTCAGGAATCTGAAAATAGATCTACCATATGACCCAGCAATCCCACTCCTGGGAATTTACCCAAGGGAAATGAAATCAGCATATGAAAGCGTTATCTGTACCTCCATGTTCATTGAAGCTCAATTCACAATAATTAAGATATGAAATCAAGCAAGATGTCCATCAACTGTTGACTGGATAAAGAAATTATGGCATGTATACATAATGGAACACTACTCAGTAGTAAAAAAAGAAAAAATCTTGTCTTTTCCAACAAAATGGATACAACTGGAAACCATTTGTACATAGTGAAATTAGCCAGTCCCACAAACACAAATACCATATAGTCTCCCTGATTTGGGGTAACTAATAGAGTACCTCAAATGTAATGTATAGGAGTGAAATGGATATTTTGAGATTCAATGATTGTTTACAACCTTTGTCTCTACTGTTAAGGAACAGTGTTTTCCCTCATCCTTATTTGTTGAATTCTTTGGGTTAATCTTATTAGTATAAAGTAAACTAAAAATAGATTTTTATAAAAATTAACAGTGGAAATAGGAGAGAGAGGAGGGAAAAGGGTGAGGGCATGGGTTAGAGAGGGTATGATGGGATGAATCACTATGTTCCTAAATCTGTATAGGAAAAGCATGAAATTTTTATACCTTAAATAAAATTTAAAAAATAAAAAAAAAACAAAACAACAAAAAGACAATGTAGTATATTAACAAAAAGATGTGCTACTTAACAAAAGAAAGAAATATTAGTGCATACAATAACATATATCATTGTCATATTAATGAAAAAGCCAAATCAAGGAATAAATATTGTATTCCACTTATATGGATTTCCTAGAAAATATAAAATTACAGAGATAAGATTCAGATAGTTGATTCTCTGTACCTGTAGATTCTTTCTTTAAAGGATCAACCAACCATAGAGCAACACTATTTAAAAAAACACTGAACATGTACTGACTGTTTTTTCTAGTAATTATTCCCCAAACAATATAGCATAGCATTTTTACACATAGCATTAACATTGTATAAGTAGCATAAGTCATTCAAAGATGATTTAAAATAAACAAGACAATCCGTGTAGGCTATATACAAATATGACATGATCTTATATAAGGAACTGGAGAGAATTCACAAATTTTTATATCCATGGAGGGGTCCTGGATAACAAGGGATGATCAGCATATGATTCATTGGCATTTCATGTGGAAGTTAATTGAGACTTATTGTAAAATTGCAAGAGAATTTGGTGCTGATATTACGACAGCTTTCTAAACCTGCACTGCTAGAGTAGATGTTTAACCTAGCAGGAAGGATACCCACATCCCCTTTAGAGTACCTTGATTTGATCCCAGCTTCCTGCAGTGCACATGCTGAGAGCCAGCCATGATGACTCAGGTAGGTTCCTGCCACCCACTTGGAGAAATCTGGATTGCATTCCTGGCTCTTGGCTCCAGCTCTGCCCCAGCCTATCATTGTGGGCATTTGCAGAGTGAACCAGTGGATGGGCTCTGCCTTTCTCTCTCTCTCTCTCTCTCTCTCTCTCTCTATCACTGCCTCTCAAATAAATAACATTATAAAAATAAATTAATTAAATATGCATTTTAGTGATGACTACACAATTAAGTTTGCTGAATATAAATCTACTGAAATAATTAAATTACACACTTAAATGAATATCATGGCATGTAAATTATACCTTAACAAAGCTATTGAAAAATTCTCTATCAAGAAAGAAAAAAATGAGGAATGGAGAATGATAGGATGGAGGAAAGGAAGAAACTAAAGTTTGAAGTTTTGATTCCTGTAGATTACTATATCACATTAAAATTATTTCTGAACACAATTTACCATGTACTGATTACCTCCCCAGTAGTCACTTTTATATTTGGTTTTGCTTTCTGTGTTTACAGTTATCTGCAGTCAATCAGGGTCCAAAATTATCAAATGGAAAATTTCAGTGTAAAATAAGTAATTTATAAATTTTTTCTTTTCTATTTTCATTTGAAAGATGGACAGAAGGAAAGAAGAGAAATATTCTACCTGCTGATTCATCCATCCCCAAATGTCTGCAGTAAGCAGGCTGAGCCAGGCAGATGCCAGGAACTGAGATTCGGCCTGGTTCTTCCACTTGGGTGCCTGGGACACAAGTATATGCATCACTTGCTGCCTCCCAATGTGGGCATTAGCAGGAATCTGGATCAGAAGTGATTTTGTTGATAATCAAAGGAGGTACTGTCATATGGGATGATGCAAGCATCCCAAATGATGATTTAACCTCTGCACCAAACACTTGCCCCCATAAGTTTAACAAAAACTATTGTTACACTACACCATTATAAATATTCAATTTTATTCGTTATTGTTAATTTCTTTTTTTTAAATTCTTTTGCCCTTCCTGGGGTTACGATGGGCAGTAAGATGCCCGGGAAGTAAGTCTGCCAGCCAGGTCGTTCAGGTAGTCAAACCACATACCCCATTAATAAGGTTCCCTGACAGAAGAGACAATCCTAAAGCCAATGTGTCTGAAGCTTTGAGATCAGCTGGACTACCATCTCAAACTTCTGCAATTGAACAGCATGCTAAGGGAAGTAAATCACCATATTAGCTGATGTATGAGGGGCCACTGGACACTGCCGAAATCATTAAATAATTACCTCAGAAATACAGACAGAAAACTGTACTCAAGAAGCAATGGGGGACGGCGCTGCAGCTCACTAAGCTAATCCTCCACCTTGCGGCGCCGGCACACTGGGTTCTAGTCCTGGTCGGGGCACTGGATTCTTTCCTGGTTGCCCCTCTTCCAGGCCAGCTCTCTGCTGTGGCCCTGGAAGGCAGTGGAGGATGGCCCAAGTCCTTGGGCCCTGCACCCCATGGGAGACCAGGATAAGCATCTGGCTCCTGGCTTTGGATCAGTGCGGTTCGCCGGCCACAGCGCTCTGGCCGTGGCAGCCATTGGAGGGTGAACCAACGGCAAAGGAAGACCTTTCTCTCTGTCTCTCTCTCTCACTGTCCACTCTGCCTGTCAAAAAAAAAAAAAAAAAAAAAAAAAAAGAAATGGAATTTAACCAATGTGGAAGTCCCAAGTAACTGCTGTAGCTGCTGCTTGTCATCAGACAGAATTGTCTTTATAGTAAAGGACTCCCAAAATGACAAATTGTATATTAAATAATTTTAATAAATATTCTGTAAAAATAATGAAATATAGAAAATTTAGATGAATTCCTGCATCTCCTAATTTATGTATCTTGGTCAGCTTCTCTATAAGCTTACCTGTTTATATACTTTATGCTTATTAAAGCATACATTTTTAAAAAATTCTTTCAAAAATTTTATTGGCTGGTGCTACGGCTCAATAGGCTAATCCTCCACCTGTGGTGCCGGCACACCGGGTTCTAGTCCCGGTTGGGGCACCAGGTGCTAGTCCCGGTTGCTCCTCTTCCAGTCCAGCTCTCTGCCGTGGCCCGGGAGTGCAGTGGAGAATGGCCCAAGTGCTTGGGCCCTGCACCCGCATGGGAGACCAGGAGAAACATCTGGCTCTTGGCTTCGGATCAGTGCGGTGTGCCGGCCGCAGCAGCCATTGGGGGGTGAACCAATGGAAAAGGGAAGACCTTTCTCTGTCTCTCTCTCACTGTCCACTCCGCCTTGAACCAATGGAAAAAGGAAGACCTTTCTCTGTCTCTCTCTCACTGTCTACTCTGCCTGTCAAAAAATAATTTATTAATATAAGGTGAACAAATTTCATGTATTTCATATATACAGATTGAGGAGCATAGTGAAAACTCTCACTCTAACCTCCCTCCTGACCACACTTCCACCCTCCCGCATTCTCCTTCCATTCTTATTTTTTCTTTCAATTTTACAGTGACATTTTTCCGTTTATTTTATAATCATGAGCTTAACCCTCCACAAATAGTACAAAATAGTACAAATAGTACTACAAAATAGTACAAATAGTACAAAAAAAAGCACTTTTCCCAACAGTAGAAGGCTGTGTAAAATAATCAAATCACAAAATGTCAATTTCATTCTATACATTTTCTGTATTGTTAATTTCTTACCATGCCAAATTTATAAATTCAACTTTATAATAGTCATGTATGTGTATAAGAAGAAACACAGTCTATCTATATACATTTTTATATATTTACATAAATATATATACAGTATATACTTATCTATATAAAATATGTGCTTCATATTTATTCATATATTCATATACATATTTGTATAAAATATATTAAAAGTGTCTGTATACTTTATATATGTTTATAGATAAATGTATACTTTATATTTTATATATAAATATATATACACAATATATACTTTATATATATTTATAAAATATATACTTTATATATAAATATATAATATGTATTTCTATAAACAGTGTATGTATATAATGTACATATATTTATGTTAAAATTGCACACACACACACACACACACACACATATATATATGGCTTGCTACTATCCCTAATTTCTGAAATATTCCATAGAATGAAGCCTTGAATCCTATCACCCACAGATAAAAGAAGATAAATGTAATGTTTTCCATCCATTGGGGACATGAAAAAACTCTGCCCTCAAGTCACCATGACAGACAAACAGAGCTGAGTATCTGAGGAAAAGTGAGATTATAGTTAAAATTTAGATAAGAAATTCTATAGGAATAATTAATTAACTGTAATGGAGGATTCTAAAGAGCATTTCAGGCAGCACAGTGTATCTAAGTTAGTGGTGGAAAGATTGATAGGATTTAACAATGTGGAATCAACATGTGCAAATGTATATATGCTCTAAATATACTTATATGTATATATAGACTTATATATTTATATATATATAAATGTGTGGCTAGAAAAGTATCAAAAATTTAAGGATGCTCCTACAGAGAGAGCCTGTAATTTCTTTTAAAAACACTTATTAGGAAGTATATATTAGCAGTTTTTTTAAAAGTAGGATTGATAATTTTATATAAAAGTTACAAGGTCAAATAATGGACTATCCTAATATTGTTTTTTATCTCCCTTGGGTTTCAAATATATTTTTAAATCTCTCAAGCTAGCACTTGCAAATTATGTTTTTAGTCTATATTCTCTGAAAAAACACATAAGTGTACTTTATAATATAAAGTTATGATCATGTAGGGGAATACACAGAGAAATATAATTCAGCCAGGCCAAAATATTAGTGTGTTTACCTCTTTTTAGGGAAATCAGAAAGATAACAATATAGGAGGGGGATTGAGGGAGGGAGAGTGAAAGGGAGGGAAGTATGCTTATCTTCTTAGAACTGTATCTATGAAATACATGAAATCTGTTTCTATAATAATAAAATTTAAAAACTTGAAAATACTCATGTAGAATATCCCTTTAAAAATTCCAATTTGGATGTTAAAGGGTACACATTCCCACTGAACTACCAATAAGCAACTAAAATAAATTTACCTAGCTAACAAGCTGATTCTTATTTGTACATGCATAATCTCGGGAATGAATAAAGCTGGGCTAGAGCAATGGAGAACATAGAGTATTTAAGAGGTTGCCTAACGGAGTCAGTGCTTGAGCCGAGTGACCCACTTCTAGGGTTATGTTGCACTCCATCACGCAGCATCTACATGTTTCACTTTATAAGTCACTCTGAGGTTAGGTTCCGATCACACTTTTTCAGGAGATCTGCAAGTAGCAATTCAAGCTCAAAATCTTGGTCCTAAAAAGTGATTTATATTTTTTAAACACAATCATATTTTTGATCAGAATCAACACTGGCATATAAAATGAATGGCAAGATGCCATAAAGATGATATATTTTAAGTTTGAGAATTTACCACCTCATTGCCTAGGACCACAATTTCAAAGGAAGTACGAATATTTACTTGATTTTCAGCTTTGGAACACAATGTAAACTTACAACATCATACTTACATCTTAGAAAATCCTGAAACTTACAGAAAACTAAAAGAAAATTTAAGTTGCTTCTTTGTAAGTTATAATACACTTTTAGAATATGTAATATTTCCATGAATAGCATTGGATTGGATTGGCTGGAAGTAAGAGCCTCATTGAGTTTCTGATACCTTTGTTGCATAGCTACTCAGAAATAGAGAGGCAGGTAAAAATGAACAATTACTTCAAAAACTATTACCATAATGATAAGTAACAGAAATGTGATGGTAATTAATATGTTAGATTTATAAATCACAAAAGTCCTAATTTTAACTTTATTTTCCCCTAAGCTTTTATTTTTAAAATATTTTTGCTAATAATCAACATCTATACTGTAAGTGAAACCTGCTAGTTATGTATGATTGACACTGCAATTACCAACTAATCACTGTTAAATGCTCAGGAAAAAAGTATGGAAGCCTTAAATGGTCAAAAGAAATATTTAACATTCCTTTTTAAATGAAACAAAAGTACTAAGCTTTAAAATAGGATTATCAATTTTGTGTGCTAAAATCAGGCAATTATCATGATGCAGTACATAAAGTAAAGTAACATGTCTTCAATGGCATTTATGTAAATTTATCTGAGGAAAAGAACAAAGAAAAATCCCACATACATGTTAAGTATTAATATAGAACATGGTTTTTTCTAAGTTATGACTCTCTCTGGTGTTTATTATCTTAACTAATAGCAATGTTTCATCTACATGTGTTAAATTTGAGATGTGACATGCAACAACTTAGGCACAATATTCCTAAAAATAAATATTTATTATACAAGCTTATTTAAAAATATTTGTGATATGGAGACTGGTGTCGGCATAGCTGTTAAGATGCTGTTTGGGATCCTTTGTTTCATACTGGAGTGGCTGGGTTTGAGTTCTGATCTGTTTCAGATTCAACCTTCCCGCTAATACACATCCTGGATAGCAGTGGGTGATGGCTCAAGTACTTGGATCCCTGCTACCTATGTGGGAGACAGATTGAGTTTCTGGCTGCTGACTTCAGCCTGGTTAAGCCCTGGCTGTTCTAAGCATTTGGGGAATGAACTAGTGAGTGAGAGATCTCCTTCTTTCAATTTCTATATCTCTTTTGTTTCTGCCTTTCAAATTAATTTAAAGACTAAGAAAAATAACTGTTATGAAGTTTGTTATATGTTATCTACATGTAGAGATATACTTTAAAATCAAAATAATGGAAAATGTTCAAGCATTCAACTCATAGTTCTTTGTGTGCTTTAATATGATACACTCTGACAAATCCTGTCAGTGGAGTATTCAAATGGAAAAAATGCTCAACTCTCTTAAGACTGCAATGCAAAAATAAAAAATGTATGGACCAAGTCATACTCAAACGCTTCACTCCATCTCAAATCAAAAATCAAAATTCAAGAGAAGACATTCTGATAAATTTTTATAGATCTATATATCAGGTTACTGAGGAAGTCCTAAGATCTGAAAGGATTCCAGGATGCAGAGTTTCACAGCTGAATGGGGACTGCAACAGGGCACAGCAAAATTAACTAGTACCAAGGTATTCTGGGAGTAGCGGAGTTGACAGTCAAGAAATAGGAGTGTTCATAACATAGCAGAAAGAAGGAATTTGTACTTCTGGAAATTTAAGAAAAAAAATGATAAAAGAGGGAAGAGATTAAAGTAAGCCAGTCTCAAAGTATTAAGGACAGTTCCTTCTACTTCTGGGTTTGCTGTTCAGAATATTTATTGATGTCAAAGACCAAAAATTTGAAAGATAACTGATGGAAGCAGATCAGAGGAAAAACCTAATAGATATAACTCCTCAGCTTTAATGCATAATATCCTGGCAACTGGAGGTGCCATGCAATTGCTGAGTTTCCAGAAGTATTTTTTTTTCATCCTGAGAGTTATGTGTTGAGTTACATAGACCAATAGTTTTGTGACCATAGCAGTCAGTAATCTTTTAATCTGTTACTTGCAAAAGTTATTGGCTATTTGCTATCGTCCTTTTCTCTGTCTGTCTCTCTCAAAACCATGCCACATTCTGTACTCAAAGGTGAACATATATTCACATACAAAGAAAACCTGCTGTGACTTTTAAATGGCAAAGAGAATATCCCCAATGCATGAGTACCCATTCAGTCACTTTACCAATATGCAAATGCATGAGAACAGGGAAGATGTGTACAGCTTGTTCCAGAGAGCTTCTCCTTACTCTTGTTTTAGCTCAGGGAAATTGTAGCCCTTGATTAATCAAGCAATCCTTCTTTTATTTTAATTTTTTTACTTAAGACAATGTTTATAACTGTCTACCAAATATTATGCCATCCACACACTTTTATATATATATATATATATATATATTTTGACAAGCAGAGTGGACAGTGAGAGAGAGAGACAGAGAGAAAGGCCTACCATTTTCCATTGGTTCACCCCTCAATGGCCGCTGCGGCCGGCGCACCGCGCTGATCCGAAGCCAGGAGCCAGGTGCTTCTCCTGGTCTCCTATGTGGGTGCAGGGCCCAAGCACTTGGGCCATCCTCCACTGCACTCCTGGGTCACAGCAGAGAGCTGTTCGGGAAGAGGAGCAACCTGGACAGAATTTGGCACCCCAACCGGGGCTAGAACCCGGTGTGCCAGCGACGCAGGCGGAGGATTAGGCTAGTGACCCACGGTGCTGGCCGATTTTATATTCTATATGCATTAAATTCTATGCATGAAAAACATGTGATGTCTTTCTGTATCTAGCTTTTTTCACTTAGCAAAATGATCTCCAGTTCTATCCATTTTGTTGCAAATTTCAGGATTTTATTTTTATGGATGATTAATATTCTGTTATATACATATATATTTATGACCCAGCTTCCCATTTCTGGGAATATATCCAAAGGAACTGATTCAGCATATGAAAGAGACACCTGCACGCCCAAGTTTATAGCAGCCCAATTCACAATTGCAAAAATGTAGAACCAATCTAGATATCCATCAACTGATGACTAAAGAAAATGTAGTATACATACACAATGCAATACTACTAAGCAATGTTTCATTTAAAAATCATTTCTTTGAATTATTTTCAATGCTCCTCCTAGAATTGGTTCATGCAAATTATGAAGAATTGGATGAATGTTACTTCTTCAAATGACATAACAATAAAAATATATTAGGTGAGCATTTGGCATACTAGTTAAGTTGGGCATCTACTCCACAATAAAAATGAGTTAGGTAATAATTCTTACAACAATGTAAATAAATTCCAAAACAATTTTATTTTAAGTGAAAGGTACCAGATATAAAATAGTAAATTTAGTATGGATTCATGTTAGAAAAATGCAAAAATGTATATATATATATATATATATATATACACAGTAGGTCAATGATTGCCTAGATACAGAGGAACTGAGATGGGAGGAATGGACAACAAAGCAACTTATGAGGCTGATGATTTGACAGATCTGTATGTATCATAGCAAAAAAAAAAGTATATGTTAAATGTGCACCATTTAGTGTGCAGCAATTTTACCTTAATAGATCTGTAAAGAAGAAGGAGGGCAACAAGACAGAGGAGCTGCCCCACCAGCTGTGACGCCTGGATCACTGCTTTACCCATTTAAGAAAGTCCCCTCGTCAGCTTTCTGACATAGACAGCCGGGAGTAATTTACAAACCAAACTAACTAAAGTTAACAAAGTGCCCCTTAAATGTCTGCCAGGCTGAAGCAACACTGATTTATGGACTGAGCATATCTGACTGCAAATGACTGGCTAAATATTGAAGGCAATGTAGATGTGGGTGGTACTAGGGTAGGACTACAAAACCAAAATATGCGTATAATAGAGTTTATAAAGTATGCCTATTTGGACCATCATATTGGATTCTTATAATTCCATGAATTGAATTATATTACTAATATAACTCTTTGATAACAAGAAAAAATGTCTCAGCTATGACGAATGTCAAGATCAGTACTACCTAATTTGGTTTTTATTTTATTCTAAATCCTGCCCTTATGAGTCTACATATTAGGAATTAACAGAAATCCACAATACAAAATGTGTGTTGTAATTATAACACTATGTGAGAAGAAGGAGAGTAAATAATATATTCTAGATACAATGAATATTAAACCAAATCTTGACAGATGAAACTAGCTGATATTTGTTAATAGGAGTTCCACAGCAACTGAATTATTAAATAAGGACTTATTAAATGTGTGCCAAACGGTGAGATGTGCTTTTGGCACAGTGGTTAAGATGATATTGGGGGGCCCAGCACTGTGGCACAATGGGTTAAAGCCCCAGCCTGCAGCACTGGCTTCCCTTATGGGCGCCAGTTCAAGTCCCCACTGCTCCACTTCAGATCCAGCTCTCTGCTATGACCTGGAAAAGCAGTGGATTATGGCATAAGTGCTTGGGCCCCTGCATCATGTGGGAGACCCAGAAGAAGCTCCTGGCTCCTGACTTCGGATCGACTCAGCCCCGGCTGTTGTGGCCACTTGGGGAGTGAACCAGTGCATGGAAGACTTCTCTCTCTTTCTGTCTCTACCTCTCCCTATAACGCTGTCTTTCAAATAAGTAAAATAAATATTTTTTAATAAAAAAGATGATATTGGGCATACCCACATCCCACATTCAGAGGATCTGGTCACAGCTGCACTTCTGATCCAGCTTCCTGCTAAAGCAACCTGGAAAGCAGCAGATGATGATTCAAGTACTTGGTGCCCTGCCACCCAGGTGTGGACCCAGATTGGGCTCCAGGCTGCTGCCTTTGACCTGGCCCACCCCTGGCTGTTGCAGACATTTTGGGGAGTGAAGCAGGCATTTGGGGAGTGAACCAGCACATGGGAGATCTCTCTTTCTTCCTCTGTATAAGTGTATGTGTTTGTGCCTTTCCACCAAAAGGAAAACAAATAAATAAAAATTTCAGAAGATTCAATAGTAGAGAATAGAGCAACCAAAGTCATATGACAAGGGGGAAAAGAACATAAAATTCGTGTGGAGGTAATAGAAAGAAGCCTGGCCATATTAAAGAAATATATTACTTACTGGAGAAATCGAGTACTACCTAAGAGATTTGTAAGGGTTTACCAAAGAACATTCAAAAATATATATATATATATATATATATTACCCTTTAAGTAAAGTTAATGTAGGCTGGAGTTAATAGCCTAGAAACTGAAGGTAAGCAGTATTCTTTTGTATACAGGTCATTATTTTGAAACTGCTGTGTAAGACTGGGTAAGTCTTTCACCTCTTCATGTTTCACTTTCTTCATGGTAAAATAGGAATGGTAGCAGTACTTTCTTCATTTTAGGAATTAAAGGTAACATTACAAACAACACTTATAAAGCAATAAGTGGAGCATAGTTAGTCTCATACAATGGTTAACCAAGAGGAAAGAAAATAAAGTTCCATTATACCTGGTGAACTGATTGCACACAGTAAATTGTCATTAAATTGTTTGACATATTGATATTTGATCTATCATTTAGCTAGGATACTTGTGGTAAATATTGGTCTCTAATGTTCTTTCTTTTGTGGGCTTCTTTTATTGCTTACTTTTCTGGTGACTAGCATTATTGGAAACACATATTACTGCTGCCAGACTGGTTTCAAAGCAAAATATAATTTTTCACCAAAGTCTCTATAATTTAATATTGTCTAAGGTGTAAAAGCTAGTGATGTATAGCAGGAACTTTTGAGGTATTTTATAACTTAATTGGCCTTTTCTTCTATTTTTTAAAATTCATTGCAGATGAAAGTAGGCATTATGGTTTCGGTGGAACAAAAGAGTTATCTTCAAAACATGTCACAACTGCCTGGGAAAGCTGGTAATAAAAAGCTGCTAATAAGGACCTGCTAATAAGCAACTCAAAGTGCTTAGAAATAACCTTACTATGAGCTTCTCCATCCCCCAGTGCAACCTGCACACATCAAAGAAAAGGAACACGGAAGAGAACTGCATATTGATTATTACTTGCATTTTTGCTGTGTGGATCTTTTGTTGTGCACAGTTTGAGAAGCTTAATATGTATGAAAGAAGGAAAATAGCTTAAGTATAATGAAATGTGAGTTCTGTTATTACTAGAATGTGTCTACTTTACCTCATGGGCTATGAGAGTTGGGGTGATGCTTTTTTTTTTTCTTTTCCTTTTTGTTTGGAATATGAACATGAATTTGATTAGACCTTGGTAGACTTACTTGTAGAATCCATGGTGTGAGAATGCATTCCAACTAAAATCGTATCTGTGATATGATTGGTGATAAAGCTTCCAAGGTGTGGTTTAAAGACAAAAGAAAACTAGAATGGGCTATGAAGTGGATAACAGTTACCCTACGGCCTTCCAATAAAAATTATCCTCACCACCTTCCTTCAAGAAAAGCATATCTGTACCTACGCTAAGCTGTGTTTGTTTTGAAGTGGGAATTAAGTGTGGGTTCAATATCTTTTTCTTTCTTTTTTTTTTTTTAAAGATTTATTTATTTATTGAAAGACAGAGCTACAGAAGGAGAAAGAGAGAGAGAGGGAGAAATCTTCCATCTGCTGGTTAACTCCTCAAATAGCCGCAACAACCAGCTCTGGGCTGATTGAAGCCAGGAGCTTATTCTGGGTCTCCTATGTGGGTGCAGGGATCCAAGGACTTGGACCATCTTACACTGCTTTCCCAGGTGCCCTTAGCAGGGAGCTGGATTGAAAGTGGTGCAGCGGCACTTGAACTAGAGCCTATACGAAATGCCTGCACTGCAGGTGGTGGCTTTAACCTGCTATGCCACAGCTCTGGCCTCAACATCTTTTTCAACAAGAAAGAGTTTATGTGAACCATATCTCTTGTAATCAAGCCATTTTATACTTCTGACTTCTATGACTAAAACAGGATGCTTATTGTTACAAATCAGACTCAATCAGAATCAATAACTTTGCCTGAAAATGTGAAATGTTTTTAGATTTGGAGCTTCCACAGCAATTTTGCAGCAATGAGAGGAAAGTCTGTGTGGGAAAAAAGTCAATTTGGAGAGATACCAAGAAGAAAATTTCCTAAAACCACGTTTATCACCTTTCATACTTTTTTTGATGCCTTTTAGTGGAGGAATATTTATGTTTGACAATACCCTTACTGCATGAAAAATTATAACTGTATACACCTGCTCACTATCTTAAGATGAAAATGTCAGTGATCTGCACTTTTTGGTGCTGAAATGTATTTTTCTGTGTTAAAGGCAGATATATATGGTCAATTATGTTATGGATATTACAGATATTTAGTAGTCCTATTGTGTTTAGCAAACCTATTTACAGTGTCTTATTGTATCCTGTTTTTTGTTTGTTTGTTTGTTTTTCATATCAGTTCACTCTCTTAAGATCCTTTCTGAGGACTGGAACTGTGGCATAGCAGGTTAAGCCACCACCTGCTGTGCCGGCATTCCATATGGGCACCATTCCAGTCCTGGCTGCTCCACTTCAAATCCACCATTCTGCTGTGGCCTGGGAAAGCAGTAGAAGATGTCCCAAGTCCTTGGGCCCCTGCACTCATGTGGAAGACCTGGAAGAAGCTTCTGGCTCCTGGTTTCGGATCAGCCTACCTCCTGCCATTGCGGCCATTTGGGGAGTGAACCAACGGATGGAAGACTCTCTCTCTCTCTCTTTCACTCTCTCTCTGTGTCTCTGCCTCTCTGTGACTGTATCTTTGAAATAAATAAATGAATCTTTAAAAAAAAATCCTTTCTGGATGTGTTGTGAATGTGAGGTTCAAGTATGTAGGAGACAACAAATACCCAACATACTGAAAAACCAGCTATTGTCCTTTTTTGGTATTTTAAAATTTAGATCTCATTTCATGAAATTTGAAAGAGTGAGCCTCTTAAAATAAAAAAATTTAGCTCGTCTTTTAGAGGAATTGAGTGAATTCAGCTACATATATGTCAAAGAATAATGGAATGCATTACAATTACACATGTTTGAGCATTTTCTTGAAATTCAATTCTTAATATATGTTCCTACTGGTGTATAAAAGTCTAAATGTCTAGTAAAAAATATAAATTGGAGATATGGTAAGTAAATGTTATGTCAATAATACATTTAAAAGAAATTAGTGAGTTCCAGTTACAAAAATGCTGAAGTAGTTTCCACTAAAATAAAGAATTTAGAAGTAGCAAACATTAACTCTGGAAACAAAAATATATATGAGTGCCAGAGAGCTATCCAAATCTGGAATAAACTTCAGGGGATTCAGTCCCACACGGTGTAAGTCGACTGCCTGAGATCCAGGTACACATACCTTTCCTCTGTAGACATCCCCAGTTCTTATGAGAATGGAAAGAAAACCTCAAGCAAAAGCTGCTGTGTTTAAGAGTTCACAGAACAGAATTTTAGGCAACCAGAGTGGATGGAAATTAAGCAAGTTAATCCCAGAAAGGAAGAATCAAAGCAAGGCCTCCCCAAAAATATATCTATAAGATCCTCTTGAAGCCATGACTTACTTCCTAAGCCGCATATATTACAAGGAGCCATGTGCAAAAAGTATAAAAAACCTGGTAGACTTAAGGAAGAGATTTTAGCTTCTACCAAAGCCAGGGCAGAGAGGAAACAAAAGAAATCTTTCTAAAAAATTTTATTTTAAAATTTATCCTTTTTTGTTTTTATTTTATTTGAGAGCCACAAAGAGAGATAGTAGACTCGTCTACTGGTTCATTCTCCAAATGCCTTCAATGGCCAGGACTGGGCTGGGGCCAGAGTAAGGAGTTGGGAATGCAATCCAGATTTTGTGGGTGGATGACAGAAACCTAATAACTTGAGCGATGAATGCTGCTTCCACAGGGAGGTGCTGCACAGGTCGGAAGCTGGCATTAGGAGCCAGAGCCAGGAATTGAACCCAGGCACTGCAATGTGGGACCTTGGTGTCTTACCCATCAGGCTAATTGCCTTTCTTAGAAGCTAACTAGGGCTAAGATGTGGTTTTTAATTGGATGGGAGACCACCTGGGACTATGAAGCTGTGTAGTTTTGAAATAAAAAAAAAAAGTTACAAGAAATTTAAGATGACCGAAATATATGAAGAGGTGTATTATGTTCATGAATTAAACAACTTAATAAGATTTCAATTAAAGAAATTAAATGTGTTTCATGTTGTGAGAATTAAATATTTGGTTCATCTTCAAAGATGTTTACAATGACTAGTACAACAGCTAGGTTACATGCACCTGAAAGTTCTTAGGCAAACAGGCTGTTAATGGCCAGAACAGCTGAAGCAAATGCAGGGAAGATTATAACCCAGACAATGAGGAATTAGGGGAGGGACCTGCATGCTAGGGAATAAATAGCTTGCTGTACACTACCCACTATGTGTGTCACTCTGTCCTGGGACTATGAGAGGGAGGAGATGTCCAGTTCGACGACTGTGTTTTTATGCTAAGTCTGGTAAGCATTGGATAGTGGTGGAGAAACAGGATTGGACAGAAAGAAGTATGCCTGGTGGTGGTAAATGGGGCAGGGGTGGTGGTGGGGTAACTCCATAGGGCACATTTGCTTAGATTCTCTCCCATGGTGTCTCTGTGTTCCTCCGTCCCCTCTCCCCACCTGGTATAACACAGGGCACCTGTCATAGGACACAAGAAAGAGACCAAAGAGTGCCTTTTCTAGGTTTCCTCAGGGAGGGTGAAGAATTCTAATTTCTGTGACCTTCAAGGTGCTGTGTTTAAGGGAGTGTTTTCTGAGCCCAAGCATTACCAAATATTCTTTTCACATCCTGCTTGTATTGGCTTTTTCTTTTCTTTTTACATTCATGGGATTGCAGAAATTAGCAAACTGTTTATTTAAATATCTCTGCCCTCATGGAGTTTATCCTCTTACATTACTATAGGTGATAGATTTTTTCCCCTCAAAATGTCATTTTTTTGTGTGTGTGTGCTTTTGGCTAGGACTTTTCTTGACACACGGCTTCTAATGAGATCTTGGAAAGAAGAATAGAAATAAACAACTCTGTCTCTTCCAAATAGCCACTATTCTACAGGGGACAAAGATTTGGAAGACCGAGAGAAGCATAACACTTTAGGCTTGTCAATGATCTTTGTCACTTGGTCATTCAGTTTTCAATTTGGGTTTTGAGTTAAACAAAAAGAAGATACATAGAGAAAATGATTTAATGATATCTGGTTATTTCTCCAAGGGATAATATATAATAATTAGTTTATTATTGAGATTCATCAGATGTTTGCTGAGAATGTGCCCTTAAAGTTGTGGTTTGCTGAAAGTTAATAAATTCTTTCATATGTATTGTGCTTTACATGTTTATGCTTTTGGAAGCCCTCTGAGAGCAACATAGCAACAAATAATTTCATGTTTTATCAATGTAAAAACAAAGATTATGTGATTTGTTTATTATCATTTATAAAATCCTATCCTCAAATCAAGATCAATTTAAGTACTATAATATTACACATGCCATATGATGTTCCACTATAACTATTTTCACATGAATGGATTTTAAAGTAGTTTATCTTTTTTATTTGACAGGTAGAGTTATAGACAGTGAGAGAGAGACAGAGAGAAAGGTCTTTCTTCTGTTGGTTCACCCCCTAAATGGCCGCTACAGCTGGCGCTGTGCCGATCTGAAGCCAGGAGCCAGGTGCTTCCTCCTGGTCTCCCATGCGGGTGCAGGGGCCCAAGCACTTGGGCCATCCTCCACTGCCTTCCCGGGTCACAGCAGAGAGCTGGACTGGAAGAGGAGCAGTCAGGATTAGAACTCAGCACCCACGTGGGGTACCGGCACCACAGGTGGAGGATTAACCAAGTGAGCCACGGAGCAGGCCCCAAAATAGTTTAATGCTAATCACAGTATCAAAGCTTTAATGTGACAATAGAAAACTGTCCAGTATTTTGTAACTTCATATTGCAATTGGATTTTGTTACACTTAGGTATACATGAGCAGCATTCTACACATTCCGTAGTGGAATTTATATTCTCAAAATATACAGTAAGCAAAATGAACCACTATGTCACACAAATAAATGAACACCTCCCCAAGTTTTATTGTCTATTTAATCAGAAATGGGGTGAGTTCGGTTTAATGTCATTTATGTGCCATATTTAAAAGTTTCTGAATTGGGGCTGGTGCTGTGGCACAGTGGGTTAACGCCCTGGCCTGAAGTGCCGACATCCCATATGGGCACTGGTTCTAGTCCCAGCTGCTCCTCTTTTGATCCAGCTCTCTGCTATGGCCTGGGAAAGCAGTAGAGGATGGCCCACATCCATGGGCCCCTGTGCCCATGTGGGAGACCCAGAAGAAGCTCCTGGCTCCTGGCTTCGGATTGGTGCAGTTCCAGCCATTGTAGCCAGTTGGGGAATGAACCATCGGATGCAAGATCTCGCTCACTCGCTCTCTCTGCCTCTCTTCTGTGTAACTCTGACTTTCAAATAAATAAATAAATCTTTAAAAAAAGTTTCTGAATTGACCATGGTGATATCAGTAAAAAGTATACATTGATCTTATGTTCATGGCAAAATTAATCCTCAAATGTGAAATGAACATCAATATGTAATATATACAGGGCTTGCTATAATTTACCTGTAGACAAATTAGCCCATTTATAGATGTGTGCAAAAGATCAGATGTGAACTCCTTACTCAATAAGAAAGATGTACATCTTTGAAAACATGAAATTTAATTTCTCCACAGGGTGAGGATAAATGAACAAATCTCTTTTCCAGATATCCTGTCAAAATAATCAGTCTAAATTTATGAGGAATGTTTTAGAAGTTTTTTTTTAAATTTTATCTATTCTGATTGGTCTGATACCCTTAACTTGAGGACATTATATATTTTAAAAACTGCAATTTTTCTTAATTTTGAACACTTATATGGAATTCTCTGTATTTTGCCAGGATGCAACTTGTCATTGGCAGATCATTTAACAGAATGAATATATTGCATATTATTAATTAGATGAACTTACAGTTAGCAAACATTGTTCCCCAGTGGGTATGCTTTCAGTGAGTTAGCTGTCTGAATTTTCTGCATAAAATAATTCGGAAATTATGCATATTTCAAGCATATATGTATGGATTTTAACAGTACATTTTGTTAAATCATATTATACTTTTTGAAGTCTTCAATATTAACTGTATATGGATTTCGACTACATTGTGTTTCATTTTTACCTCTTTGTGTTGGTGGTTACAGACCATGAAATATCAGTTCCAAGTCTCTAATAGTTGTAATAACCATTTTTTTTCACCTGCCAACTTGTTCCCGCAGTTTGACAGCTGCTGGTCTTCTCATTAGTATCTCTTTCATATTTTCATGTTATAAGAGCTGGCATACCAAACAAGAAGCTACTTTTTCATCAATTTCTTTGTTGAATTCTTGCCAGCGTGCTGTAGCCCACTCTCTTCTTTTGCACCATTTCGAAGCTCAAATAGCCTTGATGGATTCTGTTTAATACTTTCTGGCAAAGGTTATTGGAAATAGCTGTGCAATCATCTTTCAGCAAACCCTCATTCACCATTGTGAGAGATGCCCCGATGTTCCCATATGCCCATCTGCCCATAAACCCTCTTTTTTTTTAGTTTTTTTTTTTTTTTACTTTTTCTGCCAACCTACTCATAATAAAATTAATACATTGTTAACATGTTAACATCAGGTCCATGGCTATTTCCAGTGCCATCCATCTGGGCTTGTCTTCTGTATTAGGCAAAATTTTATGAATGGTTACAATCTGTTTTTCCCTGACCTGAAATAGCCTGACTCCCAAAGTTAAGAGTCTTACACATGAATTTGCCATAGGTATGTCTAAAGCAATGGATTTCTAACCTGAGTTTTAAGATAATGAATATGCTGAAAATGAATCCAATTGAAACAGAGAGAGGTCTGTGTATTTTTCATTTGATGATCCTTTGTTTCAAAGATATTTTATTAACTAGCAAGACGTTTGTTTTTGTGGAGGGTTGTATCCCTAGAACCAAAGGCAACATTTGGGTAAGTTATTTATTTAGGAGAACTTTCAGGAGAAAAGAGGGAGGGAGGAAAACTGATATGGGGAAAACACAAGCAAGAATGTGATTTTTTTTTTTTTTCAGTTGGAGTCTTGTTTCAATAAGATCTCACAGGGACATTTGCACTACAAGTTGAACCACAGAATTGATTCCACTTTGAGGTAAGCGAGCCAGTCTTCTCTCATAAGATATTGTCATGTACGAATGTAGTTACCTGTCGGTGACTCAGGGGCTTGCAATCTCCTAGATGAACAACTAAGCAAATCCGTTTTGGGCGAGGATAATTCTTTAGAGAAAACAATAACTGTGATTAGTTGAGCCCAGCAGTCACAGCAGTTGGTGTCTAAGTCCACAAACCAACCTGGTAAATTATAAGTATTTTATATAATTTGAACTGATCAATTACATCTAAAATCTAAAAAACGGATGGATTTATTTTCAAATTTTCAAATTGTGGTAAATGACATGAAATAAAAATTATATATTAACCATTTTAAGCACGAAATTCAATGATAATAAATTTCTATTGTTTGACACTACTACTATCCATCTCCAGACGTCTCTTCATCTTGTAAAACTGAAATTCTATTCTCACCAAACAGTCGACCCCCATTCTCCCAGAGGTTGGGAGCTTTCTCTGCCACTGGCTATTTGGATATATGTAACATTACAAACGGGTCATAGAAACTTATCAGTTTAAAAATTAGCCTGCCGTAGATTTACAGAATTCTGAGTCTTGCCTGTGGACCAGACCAAATGATTTTCTGGGCCTTATATGGCCCGTGGGCATGAGACCCTGGCAGTTACTGTGCTGCTTTCTTTCTCTATGATTTTGACTACACTAAGTACTACGTGTAACTGGACTTATGCAATATTATACAGCATTTGTCTTTCTGTGTCCAGTTTATTGCAATTTGCATCTGTGAGCAATAAACTATATGATTCAAACACAAACCGTCTTAGATTTTGAAACATGTTTTTAATTTTGAAAAGTTTTGTTAAGTAATTCTGAAGTTCGGTGTCAGCAAAAAAGTCTGGCATTTCTTTGTCTACCATTAATGACATTTTGTGTATGTTTTGTGTTCAGAAGTATATGTGACATTTTAGCCAATATCGTGGGAAATTTTTGCTTTTTCTCACATGAAGTGATTTTTATAGTTTTCCAAGTTCTGTAGTAATTTTTCAATATAAACAGAAAAGTTATTGCCCATTAATAGATTATGGAGCACATAATATATTTTTATTTTTATTTATAAGTAAAATAATAATAGTGGTTAGGTTACTCAAATGTATGTCATTAAAGAAACTATCACAGTGTTTTTCTTATGTTTTGATTAGCATTTGACCCATTCTCTGGCTTCCTATTCATATTTTTTGTAAGATGTTCAGAAAAATAGTCATAGGAAAAATAAAATTTCATAACTTGGTATGAACTTCATGATCTTAGCTATTTCTATTTAATAACCAAAATTAAGTTACTGAAAGTGTAATTTGATGGCTTGTGTGATATTTTTACATTATTTGTGTACAGTTTTTTTGAAAAGCTTTAATCACAATTTCCATTCACAATAATTGATTTTTTCAAGTTAACAATAGTAAATGTATACTCTGTATCATGCCCATGTTAGAAAAATGTTGAGGGTTATTACCTAAAAATGAGTAACAAATATATCAGTCTTCTTAGTACTGTTAGTTTTTTCATGCTTCAAAAGCCTCATTTCACTACCATCTGTACATTGGTGGTTTCTATACTTTGACTTTTTAACTGAGAAAGTTGGGATTTCTTCCTCATAACCGATGACTGGCCAATGGAGTGTGATGTGCATTGATTTTGGTGAAAGGATTGCTTTTAGGCTAACTGCAGTTCAGACATCTATTCCCTTCCTAAACACTATACTGACTGCATTAAGCCAGGGCAACCCTGGGCTCAGCAAAATTTATAGAGGCAAGACTAAGTGTATCCATAAACGCAGCAACTCAGAGTGGGACTGATCCCCGCACTTCTGTCAATATCCTGGAGGTGAGTGTTTTTTTTTTTTTTTTTTTTTTAAGGCAGCAGTGGGCGGGTGATTGAGTGATAAACATGGATTAAGATGTATGAGTTCCTGGGTTCTCATATCCACCTCCAGCTCCTGATTCCAGTTTCCTTGTAATGTCGACCTTGGGAGGCAGTAGTGATGGCTCAGGTAGTTGTCCTGCCACCCATATGGAAAGCACAGATTGGTTACCAGATTCTAGCTTCAGCCTGGCCCAATCCTGGCAATTTTGAGGCATTTGGAGAGTGAGCCAACAGATAGGGATTTTGTCTGCCTGTATCTTTCTCTCTCTCTCATTGTGTTTCTCAAATAGATTTAAAAATTTTTGACAAGTAACACAAGAATTTTGGAATCTAAATAATAAAATATGCCCCCTTTTTGTTGTTCCATATTCATATTAATCATATAAATGAGTTTTATTAAATAGACATAGTGATATGTTTAAATTGCTTCATAGTCTATATAGCTTGTTCTTTATACTCTACTTTGTTCAATTCTCAAAACATCCTTTGGGGTTATGTAGGGTGGATTCCTTTACACTGGGGGTATACATATAAGAAGATAAAGGCACAGAGAGGGCATTCTGTGTATTTTATTTTTTAAAAAAAACCATTGTCTCAAACAAACAATATGTGTTCGGCATGCCACCACTTCACATTCCTGTGTCTGTGGTAGATATCACTATCCTGTTACAATTTGTGAGTTACAATAGCTGAGACAAAATAAAGATACACAAGTTCATGAGTCAGGAGTATTTCCATGTTGAAGGTAAAGGGTGATCTAGCCCAGAGAACCACTCTGCCCACAATTTCTGTGTGGGAAAAACTCAGAAGCTGAGAAAAATCTTTGTCCTTACTCTATTGTTAATCTCCGTCCCTCCTCCTAGAATATCATAACCTGGGGGTTAATTTTCTAGGCTATAACCTGGTAAGGATAACAAACCTTAGAACATAATAAGCTCATGTCTATCCATTCTCCACTCTCCTCTAATGTTTTATGTCTTTCTCTTCCTCCCACAACCCCACTCTTTATTCTCTTGGATATCTCAGAGAGCTAGTTTTATTATTTTTCTCATCGTCTCCTTTAGTTTGTAAATTATAAATGGGGCAATTCAGCAATGAATGCTCTTTGAATGATTGAGAACAAATTGAGATCAATGGAATGGCTGGTGTCCAGGTTCTGGTGTTCAATACAAAAAAAGAATTTGAGGATGAGATATAAGTAAATGTTAGCACAGGAACAAGATTTACTTGCATGCAAAGTGAAAGTACACACTTGAGAGGTAGTAGGGGAATTCCAGAGAGTGTACTGTGCTCAACGAAGTTCGAGGTTATTCCTGTATGTTCTTTGGAGGCATAGGGGTTAGAGCCTGGGGGAAGGTTTAAGTGAATACTCACTGAGGTCTCTGTTTGAGGTGAGGCTTGAATACCACCGCTTTCTTTGCCCCTTTTTGGAAGTCTCAGAAGTGTCATGGCATCAGGTACATGATAGAAGTGTCAGCCATGAAATAATATTATAACATTACAATTATCTATGGATAACCATGAGGATCCAGTCAGAAGCTGTGTTTGTTACTTTTTGGCAGGTGTTCTGAGAGATGATTTCATGCAAATTGCAGTTTTCTGTAGTGGAAAAAGGGGGTGGTAAGGGGTGGTGAGGGTTTGGGTAGAGGAAGTAGGTTCCTAGGGAATTGGTGACCTCAGTTCCTCCTTGCTAACCACCTCTCTGAGAATATTAAATAACCAAAGGTGATAAATATCCCAGCCTATTTAAAATATCTATTATATTCCAGAATTATAAAGCTTGTGGTTGTTATAATACATTATTTTTCATACATTTATATTGTGTGACTTTGTGTATATGTACAGTCGATCTAGCATTACATTTATTAATTTAATCAAATAATAATATAAGCATTTTTATCATATGACATAATGGCTCATGAGATATTTGATGGTTGTCCCAACTCTGCTTTGACTTGCTGTTCCTTGTTCTTTAAAATCAAAATTTTAATGCAAATTTCATAACAATTTTTTTGAAGTTCAGAGATAAATTATTTTTTTAAGATTTATTTATTTATTTGAAAGGCAGAGTTACAGAGAGGCAGAGAGAGAGAGAGAGAGAGAGAGGCAGAGAGAGAGAGAGAGAAGTATTCCATCAGCTTGTTCACTCCCCAAATGGCCGCAACGGCCAGAGCTGAGCTATCCGAAGCCAGGAGCCGGGAGTTTCTTCTGTGTTTCCCATGTGGGTTCAGGAGCCCAAAGATTTGGGCCATCTTCCACTGCCTTCCCAGGCCATAGCAGAGAGCTGGATTGGAAGTGGAGCAACCGGGACTCGAGCTGGTGCCCAAGTGGGATGCCAGCACTGCAAGTGGGGGCTCTACCCGCTATGCCACAGTGTCAGCTCTGAGATAAATTATTTTCAACTAGCTATTTGTTTTTATCACTTTTGATAGTGTAAGCATCAAGCATGTTTTAGACTTATTAAATATTGCTATAAACAGTGATAATATTGTTTTAAACTTTCCTAAGTAGTTAACGGTTTTTCTTCATCATACTCCTGGCATCTCATATTTAGAGATGCTACCATCTTCTCCATCTTCTAATTTAGGTTAGTAGTGAATGCAGGATAATTTTATTTCTTTATTTCCCATACTCTTATATTCTACATCAAATTGTTGGATTCATAATCCTCTTTTAAATGTACTGTTTTTTTATGTTTATTATATTTTTCAGTCTTCTTGAACGAGTAGCTTATACTCAATCTCTAATCCTTATCCTTTTATTCATACTCCAACCTATTACCATTAATTTTTCACTTATTCCATTGAGATATTTTCATTAGCTTATTAATGATCTTCTATATAGCAAACAAATATATTTCACCACTTTTTGACTTTCTTGATGGTTTTCTGTCATAATAACATCAAACTAGTATTCTGTATTATTGAAATTCTGCTCCATTGCTTAAAAATAACTTGCATATATCAAAGATTTCATATCAAATACACTGACTCCTTCTTCTATATGTCTTGATGGCTGACTCTTAATATATTCCAAATCAATCACTTTAAAATCCCTAGCCAGTTCTCTCTCCTGGTTTCTAGTTCTGTTACTGGTGCCATGATCCACTTCGTTGTCCAGATCAAAAGACTTAAGGCTAATCATGTTGCCTTCCTTTTACCCACTGGCTATATACAGTCAATAACTACTTAGATTCTGTCTTCTGAAAGGTTCATTTGTGAACATTTTAGTCTATTTTTTGCTTCTGCAACAACTATTAGCTACTGTGATCCAGCTGCTTTTGCAGAGCCGCTGATGCTCAATGAGGACGACAGGGACTTCTGATGTTCATGAAGCTTACCATAGAAGAAGGTAGACAAGTAATATTTTCAAGAATCTGATTTCCAGAGGGTTCTGTCAATGTAGAGAAGCCACTGTTTTTATTTTTTTTTTTTTTTTGCAATTACAAAAAAGTGAGTTCATGAATTAGAGCTGACTGGGAATTCTAGGCTTTAGGAAGAACAGAAGCGAAAGTCACCCAGCGTAAGAGTATGAACTCAGGGAACTGAGTGAAGTCATGAGTGAGAATAAAGTAAAAGTAGAGCAGTAGCTTGTATCAGAATATCCAAACCTTGGGTACTAATTCCCTAGATTAGTATAAGCACATTACACAATATATACCTGTATTATAACATTGGTATGTGGTATTACACAAATATGTACAACTTCCTTACTTCAAATAACTTTGTTATGCTCCACTCCATTCTCTCCCCTTACCATCATAACCATGCTGTCAAATTTTATCACAAATGGTATCATTTATGTAAGCCTGAATTTCTAACATCGATCTCTATGGGCATACCTTCTTAAAATTTCAGCACAATAGTTCCTGTACCCCTCATCCAAAAATTCTTCAGCTCTGCTGGTACCCCAGCCTTCATTTTTTTTTGCTTCCATTTTTCTCCTTCATATCTTCATTTTCCTTTTTTACCTAACTGCACTTCATGTCATAGCACTAAAATCACAGCATCTTAATTCCCTTCTTTTCATTCATTTTTTTAAAGATTTATTTATTTGAAAGGCAGAGTTACAGAGAGGCAGAGGGAGGGAGGGAGGGAGAGAGAGAGAAAGAGAAAGAGAAACAGAGAGAAAGAGGGCTTCCATCTGCTGGTTCACTCCCCAGATGGCCACAACGGCTGTATCTGTGTGGATCTGAAGCTGGGTGTTTCTTCCAGGTCTCCTACACAGGTTCAGAGGCCCAACGAGCTGGGCCATCCACTGCCTTCCCAGGCCCTAGCAGAGAGCAGGATTGGAAGTGGAGCAGCAGGGACTTGAACTGGCACCCATATGTTATGCTCCACTGCAGGTGAGAGCTATACACACTACGCCACAGCACCAACTCCACATTCATTATTCTTTAGTGGAATAATAGTGGGTATGTTTTAATATACATGATTAGCTTACTCCATGTTGTCACAAAAGTAGCTGAACATGGCTGTAGAAAAATAAATGGCCATGCAAAATGAAATTTTATTCATATTTTTTACTTATTTTTAACAAAAATTGCACTTATTTGTGGGCTACTCTGATGTTTCAATACACACACATGTGTGTGGAGGGGGTATATATATATACATATATATATAGTTTAATGTCCAAATCAATGCAGATATTTCTCATTTATTATTTGTTTCTTTATGGTGACAGAAGGATTCTACTTGTCATTACTACAGTATTTCCCCAGCCTGTTCGGTCTTACTCTCTCTCTCTCTCTTTTTTTTTTTTTTTTTTTTTTTTTGACAGGCAGAGTGACAGTGAGAGAGAGACAGAGAGAAAGGTCTTCCTTTGCCGTTGGTTCACCCTCCAATGGCTGCCACGGCCGGCGCGGTGTGGCTGGCACACCGGCCTATCCTATGGCAGGAGCCAGGTACTTCTCCTGGTCTCCCATGGGGTGCAGGGCCCAAGCACTTGGGCCATCCTCCACTGCACTCCCTGGCCACAGCAGAGAGCTGGCCTGGAAGAGGGGCAACCGGGACAGAATCCGGCGCCCCGACCGGGACTAGAACCCGGTGTGCCGGCACTGCAAGGCGGAGGATTAGCCTAGTGAGCCACGGCGCTGGCCCGGTCTTACTCTCTTAATGATTGTTTTACACATACATCTTTGCTTGCTTCTAATTTCCTTATGAAATATAGTTATCTAAAAATAACTTATTCTCAGCAACCATGCTACTTTTTTCTGTGTGTGTGTGTGTATGTATATATTTATATATATTCTATCTTTTATAGTAGGGGATAAATTGTCCCTACTCCTGGGTAAGTTCAAAATCAGCATGGGTATGGGTATCCCTGAACTTGCAAACTAGTGAGCTTGAGCAAAAAATAAGCTTGTAATGTGTTAAACCCTTGAGATTAAAGATTGTTTGTCTTGTAGCCAAACCTGGGCTATTCAGATCTACTTATGAATAATAAAATAATCACTGAATTATGTTGCTACTTCTGCATTAGAAATTATGAAAAATGGAGAAGCTTAAATTAACACACGTTTATTATTTCACAGTTTTTGTGGGTTAGGCATCTAGAAATAGCCAGATGGATCCAGATGGATCTCCAAAAACTGCAATTGAGGTTAAATTCAAACTGTGTTTTCATTTGGAGGCTTGATTGGGGAAGATTCTACTTGCAAGGTCCTTTTGATATTGGAAAAAAATTGTTCCCATAAAATTTCAACACTAAGAAACCTAGTGTTTTTGCTGGTTGTCAGCTGAAGGCAGTCCTGGGGTCTGAGAAGCCGTTCACAGTTCCTTGCCAGACACACTTCATCAGCATAGCTCCTTAATTAACTAAGCTTGTAAAAAGAATCACTCAATTATCCTAACCACTTTAACTGACTAGTCCCCATTTGAAGGGGTTTCATCTGATTAAGATACACAATAAAAGACTCCCTTCCTTTTTGTTAACTAAAAATAAGCCTGGTTCTTAAGGTCCTTACATTCACAAAATCTCTTAAGGTCTGTGTATCCTATTGGTCACAAGTTATGAACTGCCACAATCAAGGGGAAGCAGTATACAGGACAAGAATCTTATGTTATATAAACACGGGATTATCTTAGAATTCCACTTATCACTTGGACAGTTTAAAATTACAAATATGAAATACAACTAAGCACACATACACAATTCCGTTAGAATTTATAAGAGTATTTTCTGTACTATTTTTGTAACTGAGATTGGATTAGAGGGGTAGGAATCAAGCAGGGAGAAACTAGATGATAAAATTAAATATTTACAAATTGTTCCTCTGACAGAAGATTCATGTCTTGAATATATATGAAACTGAAAAAACTAAAAACAAGAAAAAAATCCCAAATGATCCTATTTAAATAGTGGATGGGTATAAATATACATTTGTCAAAAGAAGGGACAAAAATGTCCAACAAATATATAAAGAAATGTCCAATATCATTAGCAATTAGGGGAATAGAAATCCAAACCATAAGGAGGTATCTGTAGCAAAATGCATGGAGCTAGATTTAATTGTGTTAAATGCAATAATGCAGATATAGAAAGACAAATACATTAGGTTCTTGTTCCTGTGTAGATGTTTAAAATAAAGGTCCACTTGGTGATTACTATGGGGCTGTGAAAGGTGATGGCTGAGGGGATAGATGAATGTAGGATATTGAGTACCAAAACAGTTAATTTATAAAAAATTATAATTATATGTAATTATATACTTATACATTTTATATTGGAAATATATGTACATATATTATGTATTTACATGTATCATATATTATAATTATATATAAGTATATAATATAAATATGTATAATTTATAACAAATACAAATAGTAACAAGTTGTTTTGCTCCATAACGCAGGAAAATATAGTTAACAATAATGTATTATATATGATATGGAGAACTACAAGGTAGTAACACAAGGCTACAAACATAAAAGAAAGGGAAATGATGATGCTAATTACTAATTTGATCAGTTTACACTGTATACATCTGTTTAAATATTACAATTTATAAAATATATAAGTATTACATGACAATAAAAAATTTTAAATGTTTTTATTAAGCTCAGTAGAAATAATTAAGAATGGTGCAATTTATATTTATTAAATAAAAGTTAAAAAAAGAATGGTGAAGGATGGGTATATGTTGAGGATAACTTTTAGATTCTTACTTAAAAGCTTGGTGGTTGAGGGATGCATTTACTGGGTTGGGAATAGTAGACAAGTTTTGAATAAAACTATGAAATGGATTTTGAGTCTCTAGGAGCTCAATTGATTGGTGATTTTTAAATATTTGATTTTGTTTGACAGGAAGAGGGACAAATAGGGAGACAGACATAAACAGAGGGTGATCTGGGGTCTGAGCTGTGGCACAGTAGGTTAAAGCCCTGGCCTGAAGTTCCAGCATCCCATATGGGTGCTGGTTCTAGTCCCGGCTGCTCCTCTTTCGATCCAGCTCTCTGCTATGGCCTGGGAAAGCAGTAGAACATGGCCCAAGTCGTTGGGCCCCTGCTCCCACGTGGGAGACCCGGACACAGCTCCTGGCTCCTGGCTTCAGATCGGCACAGCTCCGGCTGTTGCAGCCATCTGGGGAGTGAACCAGTGGATGGAAGACCTCTCTTTCTGTCTCTGCCTCTTTCTCTAACTCTGTCTTTTAAATAAATAAAATAAATCTTAGAATAAAAAAGAGGGTAATCTTCCATCAGCTGGTTCGCTTGGCAAATGTCCACAGCAACCAGCACTAGGCCAGGCAGAAGCCAGGAGCGAGGGCCTCTCTCTGAGCCTCCTACATTAGTAGGGGATTCAAATACTTGAGCCATCATCTACTGCCTCCAGGGCTGTACATAAGCATGAAGTTAGATTGGAAGCAGAGGCGGACTCAGATCCAGCATTTTGATAGGGGTTGTGGATGTCTCAGACAGCAGCTTAACCCACCGTACCACAATGTCTCCCAGTGAATTAGAATTTTTAAGTGCACAGTCTAGAAAATATTAATTTATAGGTGCTTGAAGTTTAGAAGAAAGGTTTAGAGAGATATATAAATCTGTATTTGTATTTTCTCAATGTAAAGTTATGCATAAACATGGAGGGAATTGTTTAACCATAGTAAGAGGGATGGCCTATAACACTATGAGAAATGTTAATATTTAAGGGTGGAGCAGAAGAGCATGAATGTTCAAATGACTGAAAGAAGTCACAAATGCAAGAGAAATTAATTGCACATTGAATCATAGCAAAAAGAAACCTTCAAGATGGTAGAAATTATCAACAATAATGGATGCTGCTCAGAGATCAGGAAAAATGGAGAGTGGTAGAGGTTTGTTAGCTTCACTGATGGAAAAGTCTAGTAATTTTATCAATTACAGTTTGGTAGAGCAATTAGGCTGAAAGATAGACTAATAGGTATAATGAAATAAGTAAGAAATTAGAAAAGAAACTTGATATCAAAATGAGAATTGTTTATTTTTTCCTAAACCTTGGACGTGGATAACCCTAGTGACTTTACAAAACTGTTTTGCAACTGCATTGGATTATAGCAGTCCAATAAAGGTAAAGATCATTAAAGTTCAGGTAAATGGCAAGGAGTAGAACAGAGAGCAAAAATAGTTCTGTGTAAACAAAATAAAGTTTTTCAAAGTAAAGTTAATAGACCGGAGACTATAGCAAGAATGTCTCCTGTATGTGACTCTGTTACAAAGTTTGTTTACCAAGGTTTTTCATTTTATTCACTTCATAGAATTTTCTAATATTTGTGCCCTCACAAGGAGATGTCCTTTTCAGGAGGTATAACCAATGTATAATATAATTGAATATTTGTTATGTGCCAGGTAGTATATGTTAAAGGCTCTTTCTCATAGTAATTATTAGTATCTTTAGTTGGACAAAGAATTAATTGGATTAATTTTGTTGATGGCAAACTATAAACATGGATCATGTTCTGTCTTTGATTTTATTTCTATTTACTTTATAACTGTGTGATTCTGTGGTTTTTCTACTCTATCTCTGATAGAACATGTAAATTTAATTCTGGGGTGAGGGGTTAGCCAGTACGCTGCTTTCAAATTCCTAAGCCAGACTTTGTAAAGTGATGAATTGACCAATGACAAAGCTGATATTTTTATTTTGGTGTTTCTGATATCTACATTTATCTCTTAATTAGTTCTTAATTCATGAAGAAGACAGCTTTGTACAGGGACCGTTCAAACTCCACACATACCAAATTGCTTTTGATTACATCTTGGGATATCACATCTTGATTTTTAATTAGGGTGGCCACATAATTTACCAGTCAAGCCTAGATATTTGAAAATGGCAAGAACTATTAATAATTAACCATCCTTTCCAGTAACTATAAAATATTGTATCCGTTAGTTTGGCTGCATAAAAACTGCTTCAAAATGTAGTGACTTCGAAGAATCGTAATGTATTATCTCATCTTCTGTTCATTGGCTTGATGGTTCTTGTAGTTTCAGCAGTTTTTATAGTCTGGGCAAATGAAACTGGATGATGCAAGGTGGTCTCACCCGCATAGCTGATGTGAGTATGACTCCTCTAGGTTAGTACACTTCTGCTCGATGCACTCACGTATTGTCTAGAAGGCTGTCCTAGCCACTTACACAGGGAGGTGCCAGATTTCAAAAGAGGAGCAATAAGGGACAAATCTCAAGCATACTTTTTTTAAAAAATATTTATTTCATTTATTTGAAAGGCAGAGTTGAGAGAGAAAAAGAGAAAAAGAGAAATCTTCCATCTCCTAGTTCACTTCCTAAATAACTACAATGGCTGGAGCAGGGGCAGGCTGAAGCCAAGGGCCAGGAGCCAGGAGCTTCCTCCAGGTCTCCTACTCGGATAGGGGGGCCCAAGCACTTGAGCCATCTTCCACTGCTTTCTCAGCCACATTAGCAGGGAGCTGGATCAGAAGCAGAGTAGCCGTGTCTCAAACTGGCACCCAAATGGGATCCTGGCATTCAAGTACATTTTCAGGCCTGCTGTTTTTCCAGGTTTCTGTCATTGGCCAAAACGAGTCACACAGCCCAACACAGTTCACCAGGGAAGGGCTCCTCAAGGGAGAAGGTGAGAGGAATATGAATAACGGCCAGTACAATTGTCTATATAATTGTCCTTAACTGTATTTCAGAAAAAATTAGAGCCCCATTCTAAATATTCATTCAATTGAAGAAAAGAATGTTTCTTTTCATTTGATTATAAATTAGGTTTCTAGTAGTTAAAAATTAGGATCAACATGGGATTGGCCTTGTGGTACAGATTAAGCCACCATTGGGCTTCCCACATACCATATCAAAGTGCTGGTTTGGGTCTCTGCTACTCTGTTTCTGATCCAGCTTTCCTGCTAATGCATCCTATATGGTGGCAGACAATGGTTCAAAAACTTGGGTCCCTGCCACCCATGTGAAGACCCGTGTAGGCAGACCTACATGAAGTTCTGTGTTCCTGGATTTGACCTGGCCCAATCTTGGCGTTGTATGTATTTCCAGTGGATAGAAAAATCTTCATCTTTGTTCTACCTTTATCTAGATGAAAATAACTAAACATTTTAGAGAAATTAATAAAAAATCATCTATTATTTTTCACTTTATGTTTCTGTGTGGGAGCAAACTGTTGAAATCTTTACTTACTGTATGCTAAACTGATCTTCTGTATATAAAGAGAATTGAAAATGAATCCTCATGTGAATGGAAGGGGAGAGGGAATGGGAAAGGGGAGGGTTGAGGGTGGGAGGGACGTTATGGGGGGTAAGCCATTGTAATCCATAAGCCGTACTTTGGAAATTTATATTCATTAAATAAAAGTTAAAAAAAAAATAAAATAAAATAAACATACGTTCGAGAAGTTTCAGTTTTGTTTTATTGGCAAATATCAAGTTTGGGGCACAGAAATTTTGATGACTTTGCTAATCCTGGATAAGGTCCTGTCTCTTCGCTCTCAAATGAACAAGATGGTCATTTTCTGTCCAAAGTTTGTTTCTTCCCTGGGAGAACTATGTAGAATCAAAGAACTGAATGGTTGTTTTTTTTGTTTGTTTGTTTGTTTGTTTGTTTGTTTTTTTCCTGGAACTATTGAGCTTTCTGCTCCTTCCAACTTAGGGAAATTTATGATATGTTTCTGGTCTTCAAAAAGTCTGCCTTAAAATTCTGGCCTAAATTCTCATTAAGTTCTATTGCATACTTTTCCTAAGGAAGGGAATTTTCTGCTTGCTTGAGAGGTAACATCAGAATAGGGAAAATGCAAAGGGGTAATAAAAGTATCCAGTGATGTGCTCATTTTTTAAAAAACTAAAGATTAGTTATTTGAAAGGCAGACAGAGAGATCAATCTTCCACCTGCTGGTTCACCCCTCAAATGACCACAATGGCCAGAGGTTGGCCAGGCTGAAGCAAGGAGCCAGGAGCTTTTTCTGAGTCTCCCACATGGGTTCAGGGCCAAAGTACTCAAGCCATTTTCTACTGCTTTCCCAGGCACATTAGCAGGGAGCTGGAATGGAAATGGAGAGCCAGGACTTAAACGGGCACCCATATGAGATCCCTACACTGGAAGCGGAGGCTTAACCTTCTACTCCAAAGCACTGGCCCCTAAAAATTTAAAAAAAAAAAACATTTTTTGTTTGGAACAGAGAGAAAACTCATAAATGAAGGATCACTCTTCAAATGCCTGCAATGATTGTGGTGGTGGTGGGGAATCTTCAAAGCCTAGAGCCAGAAATGCTATCCCTGTCTCCTGACATGGGTGGCAGCGTCTGAACTACTTTGCCATTGCCCACTGTGTTTTGTGATGAGGAAAAAATAACATTAGAAACATTACAAAATGAAGTTGATGAAAACAGTATAAATAGTAGCAGCATAATTGAAAAATGTAGACTTTCATTTTGTCTTTGAATGATTAAATATTTGGTTGTATAAATTCTTGAACATTTATTTTCCCCTTACGGTTTAATAAGCATTCAGTATTTACTGAGTGGTAAACATTACAATGATAAATAAGTGAAGATAGGAAGATCAAGCAAAGAGAACAGTATTTTAAATATTCCTGAATATTCTTAGCTTTACAAGTTCCTAAATATTCACCTTATGTATAAAAGAGCGTTCCTGATTTCTGAGCTGAACTGCTAAAAGAAAATCGCATTGCAGGCAAGAGAAGTGAATAAGCAAAGACAAGGAAAAAGTGTTCTTTAACTGTGTAACAGATAAGAAACATTTCCAAAAAATTAATAGAAAACTAAAGAAAAGTAAGACTTCAGTATAATAAAAACTGATGGTAAAATAGAAAAGGAAGATTGATGGGTGCCAGTTTACCAGCAATAAGCCTGGGGGAAACAGGCTACTTCTCTAGGCACCAAGAAACCCAGCAATCTGTCAAGTAGTCACTGAACAAGGCATCCACTTCCAAGATAGCAAAAAGTAAGGGCAAAATAATCATTACTTTTGGCAGTTATGTCTTTCAGAGTATAGCTAACTCTGGGCAGTTAAGTTAAATTGCTGCATTTACTTGTTTTGAACTGTGTGCATGTTTCTACTTTAACATACGGTGGTCCTTAGTATTACAAAATCATTAATAAGGTTTGATATGCTATAATTTAGCACTATATTCCTATTTGTTTTGGCATAAGCAACTATTATAAGAATAGTGGCTAACTTTATAACACATGAATATTTGTGATAAGGGAATTATATTTGATATTTGCTTCTAAATTTGAATAAATGCATTTTCAACACTCCAGAAATATTGGTTGACTTCCCAAATATTAGTATACAGATATTTTGGTTGGCTGCTAAATTCATGGGTGAGAGAATTTCACTATTAATTTTAGAATGTGCTTTCTGATGCTTAAGAATTTCAGCTCTATTTGTGGGTACTTACAGGGATTTCATATTTTTCTAACAAATATTCTATTTTTTTTCTCACCTTTTTAAACCTTATGGGTTTTTTAAACAATAAATCATGTATATTAGTATACCATAACAAGCATGATTCTCTTGATTACATTTTAATGGAAATTTCAATTTTCATCCTTGGTTATATAAGTTTGATATGATTTACTACTTTTATTTCTTAACACATAGTGAAGTTTAATTCCATTCACAATTTCATAGCATATATGCTGTTATTGTAAAACTTAACTCACTATTTAAAACTCACTTGGGTATTATACACACACACACACACACAAACACACTCTGCAGAAGGTGGCCATTTGTTGAATTAATCTTCAATAATGTGTTTAAATAAAAAAGGCAAGAATGGATTCTGGTGGACATATAACAATCTCCACCACACAAAGAAGCCCCATAGTACTAAAATTATTTTTGTTCTGATTCAATACATAAAGAAAAATTTTACCACCATGGATGCTTGAAAATAAAAACAGAGAAAACTCTGATTCAGTCAATTCAGGTCAAGAATTACAAAGAACAACAGTATGAGAGAGTTACTCTAGTTAACAAACAAAATAGGCAATCAGCAGTTTACAGAATGCTTGTGAAAACAAATTCCTATGCATAAATCAGTTAATTTATCATTCAGTATGAAATAAATTAAAAATTTGCAGATGCAAATATTAAGCCATGTTAAGGGCCCTGGAAAAGGGAATGTGATATTCCAGTACAATGCAAATAGGGAAAGTTGATATCTGAAAAATGTATTAAAAAGAATTGAAAGAGGCAGAAATGTTAACCACTAAAATTATTTCTTTGGTAATGTTAGACAATGGTCACTAACAAACCCTCAGGAAGAACTGGAAGTAGATATCAAAATTTCTCTGAATAATACTCTTAAATATTTTAATTTCAGATATGATAGTTTTATTATATTCTTTAAGTCTGAACTTTTAAAGTCCTCATTATGGTGAATTATTTTCTACTTATCAAAAATATACTGTCTTAAGTGGACAAAATAGGTAAACATCCTTATCAAGTTATGTCTTCATGAGCTCATTTTCTGTAAGCAATATACTGGTACATTTGTATGAACCAACCAACTATTCAACAATTAATAAGGAAAGATTGGTTTCTTTTATAAAAGTGTGAGAATATTATTATGGGATATGCTATCAGGTGTTAGTATCGAATTATTTGAATATTTACTGTATGTTTGTGTACATTACTTGTTAACTTTACCACATATAAACATAATAGTACATCCTGGTATGAGGGAATACAAAGGATTTCTCAGTGGGTGGTGATACAATGGAGGCAATGAAATCTGCCATTCTGTGCGACTCCCTGGAGTGTCTTATATCACTAAATTATGGGAGACTTATCAGGAGGGGTTGATTATCAACACTAGGGTCCTACCACTTGTTCTGCAACAATAAGTTTCCAGAGTTTGAGAATTTGAAATGCCATTTTTCCTTAACTTAATAGATACTTAAAAATAGCTCTCTAAACAAGTAGACCATATACCATATATATGTTCACTGGGATTTTTTATTATGAGAAATGAATCACACTGATGAAATGGTGTTATATCATTACTGGGGAATTGATTGTGCTTTGTATGTCTTGAGAATTTAATTGAGTTTGTTGATTTATTTCTAACAGTACACTAGGAATCTTCCTTCTATAAGTTTATTTTTTTCTCTAAGCAGTGATAAATGGGCATCTCAGTGATTTAACATGCCCTAAACTTGTGCAGATTAGATATGCCTTAAATAAGTGGTGAGAGTTTAAAAGCCTGATTATGTAGATTAAACAGAAATTAGAAGGCTTAAGATCACATCAGGGGACAATAGAGCACTCACTGTTCTTCCCTACTGACAATTCACATACACAAACTATTATCTTAGGTTGCATAGTAGCAATATTCTATTTTTAGCAAATCCCAAACTATCAATGTATTTGATGCATGTATCGGTGTACTCTGAGGATCTTCTCTGTAAAGATCTCCCCAGACAAGCAACATTTTTCTTTCTACTCCTCAAATAGCTCCCTCCTCATTTGATAAATCTTCTAAGTTCTGCAAATAGCATAGTTTCCTTCCCCTTCCAAAACTTCAATAAATTCTGTCTAGCCATTTTAAAGAAGATGGTTATATAGAAAGGAAAAATAATAGCCCCATTTTCTCTTTTTTTTCTTTATGCGACTTTCAGTCTAGATGGCTTGATTTTATATACTATTCATCAATAGATGAAATTAGAAAATAACAAAAGACCAGCAGTTAATTTTTGACACAATAAAAATTATAATTGCGTTTTTAATTGCCAATACTACAGTGATTTGCTGAAGTGATCAAGAGATTAGCAAGATCTTTGAACATGGTGCAATTTGAGAGCATCTCCTGAAACTAATTAATAGGCAAAGGGATACCTTTAAAAAAGGAAGGGTTTTGGATTTAATTTTCTTCTCAGTTCCATGCCTGACAGCCATTTCACCGGGGAGAGAGGAAACATGTTATGGTTTATGTAACGCTGTTTGATATGTACATCTTGGTGACTTTCCAGTGCCTTTCTCTCAGGATAAAAGTCCTGCACGAGGTCCTTAGGGACCTGCATGGTTTAGCCTCTACTGACTTCCACTCTTCTAATCTCATACACTTCACTTTTTCTGCTCCAGCCCCAATGATCTTTCTCTAGTTCTTTTTGTTCTACATGTTTTCTACCACAACATCAATTTTATACGTGGTTTTCATTCTATCCTTAAATTCTCATCTTTTAAAACAAGACTTATGGGGCTGATGCTGTGGTATAGCAGGTAAAGCCACCCTCATGCGGTGCTGGACATTGGTTTGGGTCCTGGCTGCTTTACTGCTGATCAAGCTCCCTGCTAGGGTGTGTGAGAAAGCAGCAGAGGATAGCCCAAATGCTTGGGCACCTGCACCCATTTGGGAGACCTGGAGGAAGCTCCAGGCTTTGGATCAGCCCAGCTCTGGCTGTTGTGGTCATTTGGGAAGTGAACCAACAGATGGAAATCTGCCTCTCCCTGTGTGATTCTGCCTTTCAAATAAATAAGGGAATCTAAAAAAAAGATTTTATTTTTATTTGACAGAATTACTGATACAGAGCAAGAGGCTGAGAGGGAGAGAGAGACAGAGACAGAGAGAGAGATCTAGATCTTCTATCTACTCCCCAAATGGCCAAGGACCTGGAAATCCATTTGAGATTCCCATGTTGGGGGCATGGGCCCAAGTTCCAGGGTCATTTTACGATGCTTTCTTGGATCATTAGCAGGGAGCTGAATCAGAAGCGGAGCAGCCAAGACTCCAATTGGCATTCAGATGAGTTGCCAGTGTCACAGGTGGCAGCTTGACTCATTTTGCTAAAATGCCAGCCCCTAATTTCTCATCATTTACCTCTTCACCTTCAGCTTCCAGCTTCCATGTCACTTGCGTATTTCAGTAATTTCTATAATAACATACCTGACTCAGGTTATTTGTAGAGAAATTAGGTTTCTATTGGCTCACAGTTCTGATGGTTCAAAATCCAAACTGCACGATACAGGCTTTGGCCAGGGTCTCCCTTGCTTGCATCCCTTCATGCTGTGTTGTGTCTGTCTCCGTCTGTATCCTTCAGGGAGTAGTTGCCTTTCTATAAAGCCATCAGAATCCAATCAGGGGGGATCTGTCCTAAGGAACTAATTAAATTTAATCAATTCTCAAAAGCCTCTCCTCTAAATGTCATTATTGGATTAAATTTCCACCTTCCTAGTACCATTTAAAAAAGCCAAACACCAAGGAATCCATTAAATAACCAATGAGGCATAAGTTAAACTCGTATATTACAGGACAATTAAAGCTACCTAGCTATATATTCATAGCTACAGGTTAGAGTTACACTTTGTATTTTTTGTGTGTCTATTTCATATTTGCTTGCAACTCATGATCCCATTCTAGAGCCCAGATAACTACTTGGCATAGGCAGGAAGTTATTCAGTGTTTGCAAAGAACGATTCTCATATATGATAACACAAGAGTAACAGATGATGGATGGCATATTCATTTAATGTCGGAATGGGCCAAGTGGGTTGTAAGTTGTGACAGACTGTTCTTCCTCAACCAATTTTGTCCAAACCCAGTCTGTGAGACTGGTTTGCTCTCACCATTTGGAAAAATTTTGAACTGAACTTGTGAATTTTGGGGGACACTCAGATAAAAATTTTTCTTTTTTTCCAGTGATAAAAAATAGCTTCCTTTGAGAAATCATCTAGACATGCATCATCATAAAAATCGAAACTTCACTTAGACCTTCCCTCTCCTTTGTCCATGGCCTGAGTTGGTGGGAATCATGAGAAAAGTAGGTTGTGATTAGCTTTTTGTCTTTGTTCCTGACCTGTGCTTGTCTCCTCTTTCTCTTTGATTACCATCGATTCTTTCTGGTCCTTTAAAGATTGAAATAAGTAGAAGATGGACTGTTAAGGGCTAGACGTATCTTACAGGACTGACACTTTTTAGTGTTTGGTCTTTTTTTGGGACCTAAAAACTTTTTGTTGCAGTGTAATTCCAAGATAAGTGATTTGGGAGAGTCTTCAAGGAATACCTCTGAGGAATGCTCTGCAGCCAGGACAGATGGCACCTGTAGTGTTGGGATACGGCTGGTGACTTCCTTTTGGCTGTGCTTTCTTACATATTGCCCTTTAGTACATCACTCTTGCAGATTTATCTTCAACACTCATTATCACCATCTTGCTCTTGTTCAAGATCTTCTTGGGGAAATTACAACTAGATCACTTCAGGCTAGTTCTCATTCTCATTTTTCCCTCTCTCTCTCTGTCTCTCTCTTTCCCTGTCTCTCTTGTAAGATTTATTTATTCACTTGAAAGGCAATGTTAGAGAAAGATTGCGATTGCCCTTTGCTTGTTTACTTCCCTTTGCAGCATGACTGCCATGGCCGGGACTGGGCCAGGCTGAAGCCAGGAGTTCCATCATGTCATCTACAAACTCCTCATTACATTCATTGTATTCATCCTCTGATTTGTCACTTTAACGTACTAGTTGGCTCAAGATTTAGTACCTCATTTCTAATTGTAGAGGCTTGCACACTGTCTGCTTTTGACCTCAGACCTGAATCATAATCTCATTTTAGCATATGTATTCAATAGTAAATGGAGAAAGAAGGGAGAAGAGAAGAATGAGGGAGAAAGAATGAATGAGGTAAATGAATGAGACACTCGGATTTGGGATCAGGTAGGGATTAATTCTGCCAGCAACAGAATAAGTGACCATTGACAAATTTCTCAAGTTCTTTTTATTTCAAATTTCTTATCTGTAAAGTGCAGACAATCACAAAAGTTCTTCATCTTATGTAAGCTGTTCTTATTTGTTTGCATATGAATTTATACAAATAAATACAATACACTGACTATGATCCCATTAAATAGTAAATGTTACCTTCCAATTTTATTGTCATACTATCTTAGTATTACTTATAAAGGCTGAAAACTTTTTAACTATTATCCTTTCTGTATTCCTTTTGTTTAAAAAAAACACTCAAAGCTAGGATTCCATATGCTTATCCTATATATATATATATATATATATTAATTACAATTAAAGTAGTATGTAATGGAGCAGAACTCATAGTCCATTTTTGTTTTTAAGAAAAACTATGATAATTGTTTTGACAATCTATGTTCAAATGATAAGATTTAAAAGAAAATGGGTAAAGGCTTAATTTATATTATCTTGAGACCAATCAATATTGCTGAATATGATAAATTACAATTTGCAAAATCATTTAAACTTTCCTTGTCCTATATAATTTGTTAGATAAATACTTGTCTAAAGAAATTTAGATGACTGATTTCATCCCAATGTACTTATTGATCAACAGCAGTAAGAAAGACTCAGGGAGATCTAGTAGAACTAAATACTTTCGCTAAGCAATCAATGGAAGAAAATGCCTAAAACTTTCATTCACATAAAAAAAAGAAGATAATCAATTTTAATAAAAAAGGATAAATGCTGCTGCTATTGAAACAAAACTTTTTCATTATAGGTGTGAAATTTCTCTCTTGGACACAATTTGAGATATTTTTCTGCTTTAAAAAAAAAAAAAAAAAACTAGGCTGTCTTGAGACTTCCTGAAATGATTAGTTCTGCTTCCAATTTCCACCTGACAGGCAGAGACTTGCTTTCTATCCTCGCTGGGATTACCCTACTAAGAGACTAGAGGCAAAGATCTCAACTTTCTGAGCAAACACTTTCAAAGATACAATAAATTACAATTATAGGATGTTCTACTTTCCCCTGATTCTTTGCAATTTCCCATCAAAACATCTGTGATGTAACAAATTCAATTTATAAAGAATATATTTCTTTTTCTTTTTAAATGCAATTCAAAAACTTTTGAACCCCATATTAAGAAAATTGACCCTGTGTAAATTAGCTCCTATAGTTCCTCCCTGAACCTTATTTTTATTCCTCCAATTGGTTATATATTTTTCCTCCTGACTAAATATATAACATGCGATCCTCTGGAATAGAATCAGAATGGAAACCATAAGGTGATTTCTTCCAACTATTAAGTCTTATTTTTTATGAATATGGTAGCAATCTTCATGCATGATGATGTAGCATTATCACGAGGGGTAAAATTCAAAATAATTAATCCCTACCCAGTCACCTGCTTTGGACATCTTTGTACCTAAATATAGTGATGGTGACTCTCTCAGTAAACAATAAAACAGGAAACAAATATGCTTTGGAATGTTTTGAATCCTGTGGTTATAGTTTTCACAACTGCCACTCACAGAAGGAAGGGACAGGGTGTAGGCAAACCTTTGACAGGAATGTGTGCTTGGATGTGCAGATGCTAAACATTGCTTCATCTGAGAAGTCACACAATATAATTAGAACAAACTACTGCCCCACAAGAGCAGGATTATCAGATAGTTCCCTGCTCTAGGGAAAAAGCAACATTTTCCCAAACGTTTAATCAAAAGAAGCCACAGTTCTGAGAAACACATGAGAATATGAAGATACATTGAGATAACTGCCAGTTGTAGCTTTGTGTTGGGGTGTGTGTGTGAGGGGAAGAGATGCTATATAAGGTAGCAACACTCTCAATTCACAGAAGTGATATTTAAATGTGTGTATATGTGAATTAGAATACTGACCTATAGTAGAATTGATATCTATATATATTTCGAGGGGCTGGAGTTGTGGTGCAGATGGTTAAGCTCACTTACGAAGTCAGCATCCCATATCAGAGCACTGGTTCCAGCCCTGGCTGCCCTGCTTCCAGTTCTAATCTGCCGGGGAAAGTAGCAGATGATGGCCCAGTTACCTTGGCCTCTGCCACCCATGTAGGAGACCAGATGGAGTTCCAGGCTCCTGACTTCAACCTGGCCAGCCATGGCTGTTTTAGCTATTTGGGGAAAGAATCAGTGGATAGAAGGTATCTCCTTCCTTCCCTCTCTTGTAATTCTTCCAAATGAATAATTAAATATATAAATATTTAGAGTAATAAAAATTTTAAATATTCCAAATAGTAGATATTTATTAATTCTGAACAGGAATGGAATACAATTGTAAAACATGACAGTTTATAACCAAATGGAAAAATTAATAGGATATTTCTGAAATTATTAAAGTAGTTTTTATTTTCAGGTTGTTGTCTTCAAAAATATTTAACTGTACAATACAATACATAATTTTTAAAAATAGTAATAAAGCGGAAAAACAAGTCATAAAGTTGATAAATTGATAAAATTGATAAATGATAAATTGATGGAAATTGTAAAGGTTCCATAATTTAAAATGAAATATTAAAAATGCTAAAATGTGCAGGCCAATGTTGTGATGTAGTGGGTTAAGCCATCACCTGCAATGCCAACATCTCATATGAGCACCTGTACCTTTTCTGGCTGCTCCACTTCCAATCACCTCCCTGCTAATGCACCCGGGAAAGCAGCAGAGGATGGCTGAAGTGCTTGAGCCCCTGCACCCAAGTTAGAGACCCAAAATAAGCTCCTAGCTTTGGCCTGGCCCAGCATCAGGTATTATGGCCATTTGAGGAGTGAACTCGTGGATAGAAGGTCCTTCTCTCAGCCAGCGCTGAGGCTCACTTGGCTAATCCTCTGCCTGCGGCGCTGGCACCCCAGGGTTCTAGTCCCGATTGGGGTGCCGGAATCTGTCCCGGTTGCTCCTCTTCCAGTCCAGCTCTCTGCTGTGGCCCGGGAGTGCAGTGGAGGATGGCCCAAGTGCTTGGGCCCTGCACCCGCATGGGAGACCAAGAGGAAGCACCTGGCTCCTGGCTTCAGGTTGGCGCAGCACTCCAGCCCTAGCAGCCATTTGGGGAGTGAACCAATGGAAAGGAAGACCTTTCTTTCTCTCTCACTGTCTAAATCTGCCTGTCAGAAAAAAGAAAAAAATAAAAATAAAAATAAAACAGAAGGTCCTTCTCTCTCCCTCAGCTCTTTCAAATAAATATTTTAAAAAAATCACAGATAAAGAATTTTCTCACACAGGTAAAACAATATCAGAAGTGCTAAACATCAGGGAAGTGTTAAGCAACCCAGGGGTGCCAACACTCATCAAATTAGTTATAGGAAAAAAAGCACATGTATGTTTGGAGGAGGTGGCAAAGAAGTATTAGAATATTTCTCAAATGTGAGACACATTTTATTTATAAGCGTAAGTTAGAAAAATCTTACCAGAGGCCAGTGTTGTGTCATAGCTGGTTAAGCTGCCGCCTGTGATGCCAGCATCCCATATGGGCTCCGTTTCTGTCCTGGCTACTCTACTTTTGAGCCACCTTTTTGCAAAAGTACTGGGAAAAGCAGCAGAAGATGGCTCAAGTGTTTGACCCTGCCACCCATGTGAGAGACCCTGGTGAAGCTGATGGCTCCTATCTTTGGCCTGGTCCAACACTGGCCATTGTGGGCATTTGGGGCATAAATCCGTGGATGTAAGATCGATTGGTCTCTCTGCCTCTCTCTCTGTAAGTCAGACTTTCAAAACAATTCCTTCTTTCAAAAAAAAAATCTTACCAAGCATTGAAGAAAATAAGTAATGAGAATTTGACACCTTGACTCTCCCTCATATAATATCCAAATAACAAGTATAAGGAAAGATGCCTATATTTTTCAGAAACATGCAGTTAACAATTAATAAGTGTGTTCATACAAAGCTTCATACTAAAAACAAAGGATGATGAACTTAAGCTCCATAGTGCAGTTTTTTATATTCTCATAGAAATATTTTTGAATCCAGAATTCTTTGCCCATTCAAGGTATATCAAGTACATGAGAAATAATTTCATGCAAGTTCTGTGTACCAAGATATTAGTAGATGGGCACATTCACTTGTAGGCAATTAGAAGAGGGTTCATTTACAAAGGAAGTTGTGATGGTTAATCTTTTTTTTTTGACAGGCAGTTAGACAAAGAGACAGAAAGAAAGGTCTTGCTTCCATTGGTTCACCCCCAAAATGGCCACAAAGGCCGGCACACTGCACCGACCTGAAGCTAGGAGCCAGGTGCTTCCTCCTGGTCTCCCATGCGGGTGCTGGGCCCAAGCACTTGGGCCATCCTCCACTGCACTCCCGGGCCACAGCAGAGAGCTGGACTGGAAGAGGAGCAACCAAGATATAACTGGCACCCCAACCGGGAATAGAACCTGGGGTGCCGGCGCCGCAGGTGGAGGATTAGCCTAATGAGCCAAGGCACCGGCCGATGGTTAATCTTTTAAAAATTATTCACTTACTTGAGAGAGACAGAGGCAGACAGAGAGCACTTCCACCATTGGTTCCCTCTCCAAATCCCTACAATAGCTGGGAAGGGCTCAGCCAAAAGAAGGAGATGGGAACACAGCCCAGGGCTCCCTTGTGGGAAGCAGGGGAATTTCCTGGCAGGAATCTGACTTCCTGAACCAGAGCCAGGCATTCTGATGTGGACACAGTCATCCTAACCAGTGTCTGAACTGCTAAGCTAAATGCTTGCCCCGTGGATCATTTTCACATGTCCAGTAGAGTGGACTAAAGGATGCCCATGGAGCTGGTGGAACATTACTTCTAAACGTGTCTATGAGGATGTTTCCAGATTGAGTATCATTAGAATTGGTGGACTACATAGAGAAGTCCCCTCCCACCCAGTATGGATGGCATGCATCCCCCAGTCTGCTGAAGGCCACCTAGAACACAAACACTGAGGAAGGGCACGTTCTCTCCTCTTATTGTACTGTGACATTTACCTTTTCTAACTCTCTCTGTGACCCTGGCTTTCAAATAAATTAATAATAAATCTTGATAAGTCAACATAAAGTAACCCAGATAAAATGCTTAGAGGAAAAATGAAGTATCTACAAACTGTGGAATAATTTCAAAATTTAAAATTATGCATCTTGTAATACAAGAAGACAGCACAAAGCAGAGGACTTATTTGTGGTAATAATAGACAAGAACTTTTCCACAGACCACAGATCAAGGATGCTCAGTGAATGCCAAACAGGATCGAAAACAACAACAAAATCACATCTAGTCACGTGATATTCAAACTTCGGAGAATGAAGAACAAGAAAATATTTAAGAAACCAAAAATATAGTTTGGAGGTGGAGTCTTCTACCAATAGAACAAGGATAAGGATTAATGTGCATTTCTTTAATTGTTTTAATTTTATTTAAAAATCAGAGATCTTAAATCTAATGATTCATTTTCCAGGGTTGGGCCAGGTTGGAGGAAGGAGACCCAAACTTAACCAGCATCTTTTGTGCGTGAGAGGGACCCAAATGCTTGAGCCACCACCTTCTTCCTCCTAAGATATATTAAGCAGGAAGCTGGAACATGGAAGAGCCAGAACTCAAACCAGGCCCTCTGAAGGGAGATGCAGCCATTCCAGGTGCCTCTCGACCACTGAGCCAAATGCCAGCCAGAATGTGGACTTCTCTTCAGAAAACATGTACACAGGAAGGGAGTGAAGTAAAATAATATGTTTAAAGAAAATCACATGACAGTAGACTCTCATACCTAACAAAACTAGCTTTTAAAAGTGGAATATTTCTCATTGTTTATGACAAAAGCACAGTAAATACTGGTTTGAGTTAATATATTAATACTTAGAGTATGAACACATTTAGGTTTATGTGAAAATCACTAAAAGAGCTCAAAACAAAAACAGTGATAGATAGAAATCCTGAGATTGTGACTGTGGGAGTGGTAAAACCCTGTTCTCTTTTACTTTGTACACAACTACGCTATTTGTTTATTTGCAGTTCTATGTATATATAATGCTATATATAATGTAACAACAAATTATTGCACGATTATGAAGGTAACTCAAAAATTAATGGAAAATGGAAATGAAATATAAGTTTACTTTGGTGCAAAAGTTTATTTTTTTTAAAATCCAGGAGTCTTTTTTTTTTTTTTTTTTTTTTTTTTGACAGGCAGAGTTAGACAATGAGAGCGAGAGACAGAGAGAAAGGTCTTCCTTCCGTTGGTTCACACCCAAAATGGCCACCATGGCCGGTGCTGTGCCAATCTGAAGCCAGGAGCCAGGTGCTTCCTCCTGGTCTCCCATGCGGGTGCTGGGCCCAAGCACTTGGGCCATCCTCCACTGCACTCCCGGGCAACAGCAGAGAGCTAGGGAGTCTTTTTCTTCCATGAACCTTTTGAAGATACACCCCTGTTATATGACCTCATTTAAGAATTTTTTAAAGCTTTTTTATTTGAGAAGCAGAGGGAGAGTGGGAGCAGGAGAGAGAGGGAAAGGGAGAGACAGGAGGGGGGAGGAAGAGGAAGAGAGAGGAGAGGGGGAGAGAGGAGAAGGGGAAGGAAAAGAAGGTGAGGGGGAGGGGAAGAGGAGGAAGAGGAAGGGGAAATGGAAGAGGCAGAGGAAGGGGAAGAGGAGGAGAGGGAAGGGGAAGAGGGAGGGGGAAGAGGGATGAAAGATGGAGACAGGGGGAGTGGGAGGTGGGAAAGGGGGAAGGGGGGAAAGACGGAGAGAGGGAGAGGGAAAGGGGGGGCAAGAGAAAGAGGGAGAGAGGGCAAGAGAAAGGAAGATGGAGAGACAGGAAAAGAGGAAGAGAGAGCAAGGGAGAGGGAGAGGGAGACAGAGGAAAAGAGAGAGAGGAGAGGGAAAGAGTGAAAGAGGGAGGGGGAAGAGGGAGGGAGAGAGAGAGAGAAGGAAAAATTATCATCTGCTAGTTCATTCCCCTAATGCTTGTAATGCCAGACTGCCTGAAGCAGGGAATCAGGAACTCATCCAGTTCTCCCACTTGAGTAGCAAGGACAGGGAACTGCTTGATCCATTTGCACTGGGTGCTTCCCAGACTGCAGGCTGGCTGGAAGTTGGAATGGGGAGCAGAACTTGGATTCAAACCCAGGCACTCTGACATGGGACACTGACACACAAACCAGTGGCTGAACTACTAGGCCAGATGCCCACCTAGATTTCAAAATATTTTGCACCAAAACAAACGTTTTTCATTTCTATTTTTCAATGAACTTTTTAAAGTACCCTCAAATAATGTAATTCAAACATTTAATTATAACTTTGGGGCTAAGAATTATTAAGGCTTAAGTTTGTGGGAGGGAAAGGCCAGGGTAAAGTGTCAGAAAACACCAAGGGGCTGACATTGTGGCTTAGCAGGTTAACCTGCTGCCTGCAACACTGGGACATCCCATATGGAAGCAGGTTCAAATCCTGGCTATCCCATTTAATCCAGATCCCTGCTATGGTGCCTGGGAAAGCAGTGGAAGATGACCCAAGTGCTTTGGCCCCTGCCATTGATGTGGGAGACCTAGATGAACACTTGGGGAGTGAACAGGCAGATTGAAGATCTCTTCTTCCTCCCGCTCTGTAACTCTGCCTTTCAAATAAATCTTACAAAGAAATCAGCAAAGCTACATGTCAAATTCCTAACTTAATTAGACATAGCTCATATTCTATTGTTTTCTTTTATTCTTACATACTTAAATATTATATTTATATACTTAAAAATTATAAAGATAATTCTGGTAGCCTGAATAAAGTTCTCCCAAAGATGTTTCAGAACCTGTGAAAACACAACATTGCCTGGTAAACCAGGCTTTGCTGATGTGATTAAGCCATGCTCCTAAAGTGGGGAGATTACCTTGAATCTGCTGAGTAGAAACAATGCAATCATGAGGTCCTTACTGGAGTGGGGCAAAGGGAGAATAACATAAAATGTCAAGGTGATGCAATATGAGAAAGGCTTAATTAACCCTTTCTGGTTTTGAAGGTGGAGGAAATTTATGGGCAAGGTATATGGGTGACCCTTGAAGAAGCTGGAAAAGGAAAAGTAATGACTTTTCCCCTTAATCTTTTCTAAGGAATACAGTACTGCCAGAATCTTCATGTTATAGATCTGATATCCAGGACTGTCTGAGAATGAATTTGTTTATGAATCACAGAAGGTTGTGGTAATTTGTTATAGCAATAGTAAGAAGTTGATACAGTATGAGAACATCACATATGTACAATTTTTATATGTCAAGTGCTTTTAAAATTAGAGAAATAAAAAGGAATATTGAGAGCCTAAAAATATAAGCAGCTAAAAATTAAGAATAAAAAATCTCATAGCCATTAAAAACAAATATAATTAAAATTAAAAATAAATATTATGGGAGGGTACTTCAAAAAGTTCATGGAAAATATAATTGAAAGATTAGTACGGAAATTTGACAATCATTCATAATTTTTATAATAACATTTAGAATAACTATATGCATCCATTCTTTCACACAAATTCATGCATACATACATACATAGAAAGGATAAACAGAGAAATATCTTATATAACAAGATACATGTGACATTAGCAAAAAGTAGAATTGATACTTCAAAATTTCTCACCTCCATAAAAACAAGAAAACTGTAAAAGACTTGATTTTTCAGAATTCCAGAAATTTATAAATGTCTCATAGGAATCGAGGAAAGCAGCTGAATACAAGGAAAAGCAGAGAGCTTTTAAGGTATTGTCCTTTCATCAGCCCATTAGAGCCTTCACAATCAACAGCCTAGAAGTCACTGGAGGAGGTCGAATCGGTTCAGAGCTCTTTGAAAGCCTCATTCCTGGAGGTTTCCCATTATTTGGTTTGTCTGGTGGCCCCCTTGAAGACCTCCTGGTCTCTTTTTGATTTAAGTCTAAATTCATCTAGTGCAAATATAACTCTTTAGCAGAAGAAATTTGTCAGAAAAAAATTAGGAGCTTTCTGAGATGGTAAATAACCATTGAGGAATCAGATGCCCTAAGGTACTTTGAAAAAATGGCATGTTCTTTTAAAAAAATTATTGAGATAAAGAGAACAGATTTTATGTATTTCATTCCTCCATCCCTCTCTTCTTTCTCCAATCCCCCTTCCTTCGTTTGTTTTTCCTTTCATTTTTTGCAAAAGCATAATTTCAATTCATTCCGTAACCAAAGACTTAATGCACCACTAACCATAATATTCAACAAGTATAATGTAGAAAGAACACAGTTACACAGGAGTAAAACAAGGGCTACATTTAGCAACAAAATGGATGCAACTAGAAACAGGCTTAGTAAATAAGCCAGTCCCCAAAAGACAAATATCATGTTTTCTCTGATATATGGTAATTAATATAGAATATAAAAAAAAGCATAGGAGTGAAATGGACATCTTGTGATTTGATGGCTGGATCTTTTTCCTGTGATCTGGAAAACTGCATACTCTTAAGAAACTGGAAGATCACGTATGTGTAGAACCATGCACATGCCTAGGGCTAAGTGCATTATCAGGAAAATCTGAAAATACGAAGCTCTCTTCTTTAGTTAAACAGGAGATTCTGAGAATGCAGAAGTGAAGGCTAAGGCAGAGTTAACTGCCTAACTGAGTCTTGAAGTCATGCTCTATCACACAGTTCACTTCTGCTGGAGTTGAGATTTTTATTGAGTCGAGATATGTAGTGAAGTTTGACTAATTGTTCACTATCAAAACCTAACTGAAGAGATTTCAGTTACATGCATGAAAAAAAATACAGCTATCACAGAATTAGTTCAAAAATGCCACTAAATAACCAACCACAAAAAACCCTGGGGAGAGGTGAAATCTGATTGCTATAATTGTCTCATTATCTTACTTATCTAGTTTTCAATAGAACATATAGACATGCAAATAAGAAAGAGTAGATGACACTCCAAAATAGAAACTATGTATTTATATCAAGAGACACTAAGGATATACATATATAAAAGAGGACAATTTTTAAAAAGCATAAACCCTATACAAAAGTAAAACACATTAGATTGACTAAAATATGAACAGTAACATCATTTTCCGGGATATTCTTAGAATAAGTTGAATAAAAAGCATTTTACAAAATCTCAATGATTTGTCATCAAATATAACCCAAAAAAGAGAAGTGGCAATAATATATCCTATTTGCAAATTAAATATCTCCAAACTAGTATTTCTCTACTAAATTCCAATTTATTCTCCATGCATCAGATATGATCTCGTTCAAATCTTAAACATATTATATCTCATAATTTTTAAATATACACAGAAGCTTCCCATTTTTTGAGGGGGTGATGACAAAGAAAACTTTATCTTAGACTATAAGACCAGTGTGGCCTGGTTCCTATATGTACAATTTATTTTGCATTCTGGTGTCATTATCTTTATTCCTTGAAAGACCTTCTTTTTCTTTTGTTTTTCCTCTGCACAGAATTTCCTTTTCTGCACATTCTGTAATTAGTATAATTAATGTCTCCTTCTCTCTGTACCTCTGGGGTCTTTGTCAACTTTGTCAACTCTGGGGTCTTTGTCAACAAAGATAGGGATCATAATGCTCTGTTCATTACCTTGCGTGGAATGAGTGATACAATTTTCACAGGATACTATTTGAAACTGGCTGTGATGGCCATGAGAATGTGCCTTTGCAGACCTCGAGCAATAGGGTGCTTAACTTCTGGGAGGCACAGCACCACCGTTCTGAAACCCAACACCCAATGTGTACTTAGATTAGGTTTTCCCATGCTGTTTGCACCTAATAACTGGACATAGCAAGGATACTAAGGCAAGGCCTTCTCTGGAAAACACAGTACTGTTTGTTTAATGGCTACCTAATAGCCTTGCTGAAACTTGCGTAGACTGTGTGGCCAGCTGGAATGCTTCCAATCAGTCTTGCTTTCCTCCCTTTTCCACTTGGATCATGCTTCAGCGAGGGCTGGACTGTGCTTATAGACTTGCTGGCTTTCTCCACATGTTTCCCTCACAAGCACTCTCCCCTGAGGAAATCCTTGCCGTCTTGGCATTTGCTTCTCAGAAGAAGCATGGGAGAGGTGCTGGGACTTTGAACATTTGCAAAGCGTGTGAATTTTACATGTCAAGGGGAGTGTTTTTGCCTTTATCCTGCATTTTGTCTAGGTTGTGTTACTGTAGAGACGTTGAATGTAGTCATAAGGATAAGACGTGATGTACACCTGCTACATTTTTAAGGTCATATCATGTATCTCTCTCAATGTTGTACTAGCATTATGTGATGATTCCTTTTATGTGTCAACTTGAGTGGGCCATGAGAAATCCACGGTCAGGGTGTTCCTGGACCTTATTGGCATTTGAATTCGTAGACCCAGGAGAGTGCAGTCTTCAATATGCTGGGTGTTATCCCATCCACTGAAGGCCTGAATGAAACAAAAAAACTGAGGAAGGAAATTTTGCCCCATTTTTTTCTGTCCCAGTACTTGAGCCAGAACCTCTCTTTTACTGGGAGCTTCAGATCTGACACGCCCCAGGGTCTCAGGCCTTCTGTCTCAGACTGAGTTACACCTTTGGCTCTCATGAAGCTCTAGCGTGCAGATAGTGGGCGTGTAATACAAGAAAGGAGATAGTTAATGAGGAACTGCCTCCCACAGTTGTGGGGCTTGAGAAGTACCAAGTCCGTTCCATGGTTGTGACTGAGAAAATTGTTACGCTTTTATAGTTTCCTTCTTCCATGCTCACTAGTCCCAGTGTCCTTTGTAAAAGAAAACTAATGATGCCTTAACACGCAAATAGAAAAAGCTATAACACAGGTTAAGGTGTCATTTTAATAAAAAAAATTAAAGTCATATCACATTTATACCTGCCAAGGTTTCTACAAAATGATTATAGAAATAGACAGAAAGATATTTCTAAATATAAAGGAAATATATGTATTTTTGTATGTATAATTCCTTTGCATATATGAATTAATATATATAAATATTACAAGTATGTTTATATAAGTATTATATATAAATAGCACAAAGTACAAGTATGTATATATATGTATGTCTTCAAACACTTCATGGAAATATGCATCATCTTTTAATTACATTTTTCTACTACTGTTTCTGTTTCTCTGGAGCACATTGACTAACACATATTACAACACTCTTGGTCATATAATGGCTCTGGGAATTTTTTTTTTAAAAAGAGTTATCTTATTTATGTGAAAGACAGAGTTAGAGAGAGGGAGAGATAGAGAAAAAGAGGTCTTCTACCCACTAGTTCACTCCCCAAGTGTGTGCAATGGCTAGGACTCAGCCACGCTAAAGACAGGAGCCAGGAGCATTCCCACGTGAGTGCAGGGGCCATCTTTTGCTGCTTTCGCAGGCACATTAGCAGGGAGCTGGATCTGAAGTGGAGCAGCCAGGACAGGAACTGGCACCCATATGGGATGCTGGTGCTGGTGGTAGTGACTTAAGCTGCTAAGCTACAATGCAGGCCCAGAAAATTTAAATACATAAAACAGAGCAGAATCCTTCTGTCTTAAGCACTCCCTTCGCCTCTCTTCCTTTGAAGCCTTGGAGGGTTGTAAAGACATGGTGTTAAAAACAGTGATCCACTTAAGAAAATTTATATTTTTCTACAAAATGTTTAATGAACTGATTCATTGTATTGTTGTTTTATATTTTGAGATTCACTGAACAAAATGTTTAAAAGAAATATTTGATAAAATTTGCACCATTATTCTTAGCACATAGATTTAACTTTTTAAGTTTTTACATTTGGCCTATGCCTTTCTGCTAGATTTAATTTGGGGGAAAATGCACAATTTCTTTTTCACAGTTCTAGACTCACTAAGCTGAGGACAGGGTAGAGAGATTAGCAATAAATTTAAGAATGAGGTGACAACTGATGATAATCTGAGCATTTTGGTATTATCATGAGTTGGAGGTCACTTCCTGGATATTTCAAAGCCTCGCACTGAAAGTGAAGGATTTTGGAACTGGGAGATGCAAGGGAGCCATCATGAAGAATACAGAAGGCCCAGTTTTACGCATGGCTGAATCAGTGAACAGTAAGTATAATATGAGCTGGTGAGAGGATTTCAGTAATCAGAGTTTAGAAGATAGCTTTATGGTAAATTCTCAAGAATTATCAATCAATTAGAAATGGCTTTAAAATAGTATTTATAATAAAAGGGGGGATCTGAGGAAAAATGGGGGACTTTTGAGTCATAGTTATGACCTGGTGCCTGCTATATATTAAAATCCCAATAGCAGTTCTCTCCTCCCCCTCCTTGTCCCTCTCCCTGTCTCTATTCCTCTCCCTCACTTTCTTCGTGTGTGTGTGTGTGTGTGTGTGTGTGTGTGTATTCTTGCTAAGGAAAGCTTTGGTTAGGAGTTCCAGGGGCATGAGCTCTTGGTATAAGTTCTGGAAATATTTAGAAAGGTGAGAATGAGGTTGGAGGAAAGTAAAAAGTTTTCACTATTATGTCCTAAAATGTCTGAGTTCTAAAGAATCTTTCTTCCAAAGTATAAAAAAGAAACAGAATTAAGAGAGCAAATGTGTAGCCAATGAGCCAGTATATTACATTTTATTTTTCTAACCATATCTAAACCCAGGCATAGCTGAACTTGTAGCTCATTCACCTTTGTTCTTAACCCTGGGAAACTGGCTTCAAAACATACTTACAAACATGTCTTCAGGTCAGTAAGGATAATATCACAGTGTCAGGTAAGATGCAAGAAAAGCAGTGAAGAGTATCCAAAATAAGTTATATCTGAACCCTATATTGACTTATTTCTGATCCTGTGAAACACATTGTATTTTATTTCATGCACAACTTTCTCTTACAACTCCTTTCCCCATTTAAAATCTTAAGCTGTAGTATCCTGACTATATACCTAATGATAGTATTTGCTCTAGTAGCATAATTCAGGATCAAGCTATCCTTCTAATCCCCTTCCAGTATTTTTATACCATTAAGATAACCAATGAGCCGAATTAAAGAGTAGTGTCTTTTAGAAGACAGCCATGCAGAATCTCGGAAACCTTGTACAAGATTATATTTCTCTAAGATTTTATCAGTAGTTTTAAATTCTTCCATATAAAAAGTAAAAATTTTTATTTGCTCTACAAAACAAATATTGCTTTATTAGATTCATGTGTTCTCTTTGAAGGTCAATAATGTAATGATTGTGGTGTGTCTTTCTCATAAACTATTCCAAAATATTTCATTACATAAATAATTTCATCTAATATAAAATAATCATTACAAAGACTGTCATTTTCATGAAAAAACAGCATTATAATTCTTTCAAAGCTATAGCTTTTACAAAGGACTCAAAAATAGGACTTAAGTCAATTAAAAACAAATTTAAATCAGGAAGTTTTCATAGTTCTAATGGAATTCACAGCTAAAATTATGGTGAGACCTTTAATTTGGCATCATAAATAATAATCATTTGAAATCAAATAATTTCAACTTTCTGTTTTGCTGGTAGTTAGTACTAAACACTAATTCTCCATAATCAGTTCTCTCTTGGTTCCCAGTGTTAGGAGTTGACTGGCTCAGATAGAAAAATGTCAGCAATCTCCAAAGCTTTTTTAAATTGACTAGGAGGTTTTTCTTTGTCCTCAATCCAATTATGTCATCCTTATACAGATTATTACATTGTTATTGGTTGCTTTGGAAAAAAATTAAAAATCCTCATGATGATTGCAAGTTTACTAGAATAGAAGTACCTTCAAAAGAATTCTGAAGTGTTTAAAATATTCTGAAAATTTCAGCCTTCAATGAAACAGGCAAATCTTTGTCACTCTCAACTCCAGCCTACAGAAATAATTCATGTAATTTTGAAAATTTTGCATACTTTTCTATCCATAATCTTACCTTTCAAACTGAGAACTCAGGGAAAATAGGTCCTATTTTCAGGAACATCCATTATGACTGTGACAAGGCTTTGATTGAATCATATAGCTAAAACCCAGATAAGCCTGGTAGTGAATGAACTCCTTTCTGTCTACTATTTCTGAGAGTATTTTTTTTCCATAAAAAAGCAAAAGTTCTTTTCAAAGTTCCAGCTTGTTGCTTCCATTAAGAAGTTATCTCTCTCTATTGGAGTTTGAGCATGGATAAGTCTTTGTCTATAATGCCTACTAAAGAGGAAATAATGTATCCTAGAGAAGGATTTTTTTTTTAAATAATACAAATGTCTTGCCAAGTTTCAAGTCTTCTGCCTATGGACAAAGGTTGGAACTCTATTCAGCTAGAGCTGGGCAAGATTGAAGCCAAGAGCCATGGACTCCATCCAGGTCTCCCATATGGATGGCAAGGGCCCAAAGAGTTGAGCCATCATTATTCGCTGCCTCCCAGGATACATTAACAGGAAGCTGGATAGGAAGTAGAGAAGCTGAAAACTCAAACCAGCACTCCAATATAGTTGGCTCAAGAGGTATCTTAACCTACTGTGCCATACGGCATGTTCCTAGATTTTTTTAAATACAATTTTCTCTATATTTGTGTAGCCCAGGCCTTTATAATTTCTCAAATAAATGTGCAAACTATTTTTTTCAACAGGAAAATACCAGGAACTGCTAGTAGCACTTCAATAGAAAAATTGTTGAAAGTCTGAATATCTCAAGTAAAATATTATCCTAGTCCCAATAATTATTAAAAAGTACACCACTCTGTTAATCATTGAAGACACCTCTACACAAACACACACACACACTGCTGAAACTAAAGTGATTGGCAGTGACAAGTTCTGATAGGAATGTAGATCGATTTGAACTGGACCACACATTTGTTGCTGGAGGAATTAAATCTTGTTTGGAACAGGTGTTATTTTCCATTAAATGTGAACATATGTATATCCTCTGAAGCATACCCAACAGAAGTTTGCATACTTGTGCTCCATAGCACAGAAATGTACAAAAATGTCGGCGGAGCCAAGATGGCGGAATAGTGAGGGCGCGCACCGATAGTCCGGGAAAATTTAGTTTAATAAAAGGGGAGTTACGGTAGCCTCAGAAAAAAGAACCAGGAAAATATTGCAGAGGAAACTCTTCTGGATCGAGTGGCCGTGAATCGGAGGACCTACTGGGAGAACAAGGTCGCCCACCTCACGGAAGCCGAGCCGCGGGACCTAGCCGCGGAAGCCGAGCCGGGGGACCGAGCTACGCAAGCCGCAGGGTCTGCGCGCCAGTGCTCGAAGGGGAGTGTGTGCCACACAGACAACAGCGGGGAGACTTGGGACGTCCAGGGCTCCGAGTCCACACATCGGCGCTGGAAGGGGAGCGGACCTGCATGGAGAGCGTGGGAGCCCACAGTTCGGGACACCAGCGGCAGACTCAACACACCAGCACTGGAACGCGAGGTGAGCCGAACCTCAATAGCCCGAAACACCGGCAGGCAAGCGGAAAGAGGAGACTAAAGGGAACGACCCCCGGGAGGGGGGGGGAACTTCACCAGGCTAACTGGAAGAGAGAGAGAGAGAGAGAGAGAAAAAAAAAGGTGACTGGTACGGACACGGGTTTCTCTCTCTCCACTCACCTCTCAAGGGCGAGCAAGACAAAGAGCAGGCGCCATCTTGGACATACGTCATAAGCAGAGCGACCTCAGGTCTGCACCGGCCCTGAGCCTAGCAGAAAAACCTGACTCTGGGCGGGGCGAATTAACAGGAGATTAGGACCTAGTAAATTTGTGGTGCTACTGAACTGAGACTGTGAAAAAAGAGACGGTGGGGGGAGAGAACTCACGGAATTCACGTGAGCACTCTCCAGAGACGCTACAATTCCGTAACTTTGGCAACCCAGTGGGAGACTGAAGGAGAATTTGAGCCCACTCTGAGGGCCGAACAGATTCCCTGTGTGGTCCTTGGGAAAGAGCTTCTGATCTCTGGCTCCTGTGGGTATATCATTTGCCTGCTAACTACCTCCAACTTCGTTCAGCTGTGCAGAATAACTTCCCTTTTGAATCAAAAAAAAAAAAAAAAGAAAGAGAGAGAGAGAGAGAGAGGTTTACCACGCCTAACCTGGGAGTGTCACCTTTGGCACACCAAACAGAGCTCTCAGGCCACACCCATCTCAAGCCCTAAGGCTCCATCAAAAACAGATAGTCCACTTAATCTAGAGTCATAGTATAACAAGAAAAAGCACCACAGTGAAGAAACCAAATATCTCCAATATGCCAAATAACAAACGCAAAAACCAAGGTAATAAAAACAAGGAAGTCACCATGAAGCCCTCAAATGAAAAAGACACCCCAATTCAAGATTATGAGGATGATGACATAGAAGAAATGCAAGAAGCAGATCTCAAAAAATTGATAAGAACATTAAGAAGTTCTCAAGAACAAATTCTTGAACTACAAAAATCCTTAATGGACAAGATAGAAAATCTCTCTCGTGAAAATGAAATATTAAGGAGGAATCAAAATGAAACAAAACAACTAGTACAACAGGAAACTGGGATAGTGACTGAAGTGAAGAATTCAATAGATCAAATGAAAAACACAATAGAGAGCCTTACAAACAAAATGGGTGAAGCAGAAGAGAGAATATCGGACTTAGAAGACAGAGAACAGGAAAGGATACAGTCAGACCAAAGAAAAGAAGAGGAAATTAGAAATCTAAAACATATTGTCGGGAATCTTCAGGATACTATTAAAAAACCCAACATTCGGGTTCTAGGAGTTCCTGAAGGCATGGAGAGGGAGAAAGGATTAGAAGGCCTTTTTAGTGAGATATTAGCAGAAAATTTCCCAGGTTTGGAGAAGGACAGAGAAATCCTAGTTCAGGAAGCTCACAGAACCCCTAATAAACACGACCAAAAGAGATCCTCACCACGACACGTTGTAATTAAACTCTCCACAGTTAAACATAAAGAAAAGATCCTAAAATGTGCAAGAGAGAAATGTCAGATTACTCTCAGAGGATCTCCAATCAGACTCACAGCTGACTTCTCATCAGAAACTCTACAAGTTAGGAGGGAATGGCGAGATATAGCCCAGGTACTAAGAGAGAAAAACTGCCAGCCCAGAATATTATATCCTGCAAAGCTCTCATTTGTGAATGAAGGTGAAATAAAGACTTTTCATAACAAACAGAAATTGAAAGAATTTGTTGCCACTCGTCCAGCCCTGCAAAAGATGCTTAAAGATGTGTTACACACAGAAACAAAGAAACATGGTCATCAATATGAAAGAAGGTAAAGGAAGGAAACCAAGGAAGGAAAGCTCAAAGCAAAAGATCACAGGGAATTCAAAGCATATATTAGAACTTATATTTGGCAAATGGCAGGGCAAAGTTACTACTTATCATTAGTCACATTGAACGTGAATGGCCTGAACTGTCCAGTTAAAAGACACCGATTGGCTGATTGGTTTAAGGAACAAAACCCATCTATTTGCTGCTTACAAGAAACACATCTTTCCAACAAAGATCCATACAGACTGAAAGTGAAAGGCTGGAAAAAGATATACCATGCCAACAGAAATGAAAAATGAGCGGGCGTAGCCATCTTAATATCAGACACCATAAACTTTACCACAAAAACCGTTAAGAGAGACAAAGAGGGCCACTACATAATGATTAAGGGATCAATTCAACAGGAAGATATAACAATTATCAATGTATATGCACCTAACTACAGGGCACCGGTTTATCTAAAAGATATGTTAACGGACTTAAAGGGAGACTTAGACCCCAATACAATAGTACTGGGGGACTTCAATACTCCACTCTCAGAAATAGACAGATCAATAGGACAGAAGATCAACAAGGATACAGTAGATTTAAACGACACTATAGCCCAAATGGATCTAACAGATATATACAGAACTTTCCATCCTACAGCTAAAGATTTTACATTCTTCTCAGCAGTACATGGAACCTTCTCTAGGATTGACCACATACTAGGCCATAAAGCAAGTCTCAGCAAATTCAAAAGAATTAGAATCATACCATGCAGCTTCTCAGACCATAAAGGAATGAAGTTGGAAATTAGCAACTCAGGAATCCCTAGAGCATATGCAAACACATGGAGATTGAACAACATGCTCCTGAATGAACAATGGGTCATAGAAGAAATCAAAAGAGAAATCAAAAACTTTCTGGAAGTAAATGAGGATAACAGCACAACATACCAAAACTTATGGGATGCAGCAAAAGCAGTGTTAAGAGGAAAGTTTATATCAATAGGTGCCTACAACAAGAAATTGGAAAGGCACCAAATAGATGAGCTTTCAATTCACCTCAAGGATCTAGAAAACCTACAGCAAACCAGACCCAAATCTAGAAGGAGAAGAGAAATAATTAAAATCAGAGAAGAAATCAACAGGATTGAATCCCAAAAAACATTCCAAAAAATCAGCCAAATGAGTAGCTGTTTTTTTGAAAAAATAAACAAAATTGACACCCCATTGGCCCAACTAACTAAAAAAAGAAGAGAAAATACCCAAATCAATAAAATCAGAGATGAAAAAGGAAACGTAACAACAGACACCACAGAAATAAAAAGAATCATCAGAAATTACTACAAGGACTTGTATGCCAGCAAACAGGGAAACCTATCAGAAATGGATAGATTCCTGGACATATGCAACCTACCTAAATTGAACCAGGAAGACATCGAAAACCTAAACAGACCCATAACTGAGACAGAAATTGAAACAGTAATAAAGGCCCTCCCAACAAAGAAAAGCCCAGGACCAGATGGATTCACTGCTGAATTCTATCAGACATTTAAAGAACAACTAACTCCAATTCTTCTCAAACTATTCAGAACAATCGAAGAAGAGGGAATCCTCCCAAATTCTTTCTATGAAGCCAGCATCACCTTAATTCCTAAGCTGGAAAAAGATGCAGCACTGAAAGAGAATTACAGACCAATATCCCTGATGAACATAGATGCAAAAATCCTCAATAAAATTCTCGCCAATAGAATGCAACAACACATCAGAAAGATCATCCACCCAGACCAAGTGGGATTTATCCCTGGTATGCAGGGATGGTATAATGTGTGCAAGACAATCAATGTGATATACCACATTAACAGACTGCAGAGGAAAAACCATATGATTATCTAAATAGACGCCGAGAAAGCATTTGATAAAATACAACACCCGATCATGATGAAAATTCTAAGCAAACTGGGTTTGGAAGGAACATTCCTCAATACAATCAAAGCAATCTATGAAAAACCCACAGCCAACATCCTATTGAATGGGGAAAAGTTGGAAGCATTTCCACTGAGATCTGGTACCAGACAGGGATGCCCACTCTCACCACTGCTATTCAATATAGTTCTGGAGGTTCAGGCCAGAGCTATTAGGCAAGAAAAAGAAATTAAAGGGATACAAATTGGGAAGGAAGAACTCAAACTATCCCTCTTTGCAGATGATATGATTCTGTATTTAGGGGACACAAAGAACTCTACTAAGAGACTATTGGAACTCATAGAAGATTTTGGCAAAGTAGCAGGGTATAAAATCAATGCACAAAAATCAACAGGCTTTGTATACAGACAATGCCATGGCTGAGGAAGAACTTCTAAGATCAATCCCATTCACAATAGCTAAAAAACAATCAAATACCTTGGAATAAACTTAACCAAGGACGTTAAAGATCTCTACGATGAAAATTACAAAACCTTAAAGAAAGAAATAGAAGAGGATACTAAGAAATGGAAAAATCTTCCATGCTCATGGATTGGAAGAATCAATATCATCAAAATGTCCATTCTCCCAAAAGCAATTTATAAATTCAATGCAATACCAATCAAGATACCGAAGACCTTCTTCTCAGATCTGGAATAATTGGTGCTGAAATTTATATGGAGGCACAAGAGACCTCGAATAGCTAAAGCAATCTTGTACAACAAAAACAAAGCCGGAGGCATCACAATACCAGATTTCAGGACATACTACAGGGCAGTTGTAATCAAAACAGCATGGTACTGGTACAGAAACAGATGGATAGACCAATGGAACAGAATTGAAACACCAGAAATCAACTCAAGCATCTACAGCCAACTTATATTTGATCAAGGATCTAAAACTAATTCCTGGAGCAAGGACAGTCTATTCAATAAATGGTGCTGGGAAAACTGGATTTCCACGTGCAGAAGCCTGAAGCAAGACCCCTACCTTACACCTTACACAAAAATCCACTCAACATGGATTAAAGACCTAAATCTACGACCTGACACCATCAAGTTACTAGAGAACATTGGAGAAACCCTTCAAGATATTGGCACAGGCAAAGAGTTTCTGGAAAAGACCCAGGAGGCACAGGCAGTCAAAGCCAAAATTAACTATTGGGATTGCATCAAATTGAGAAGTTTCTGTACTGCAAAAGAAACAGTCAGGAGAGTGAAGAGACAACCGACAGAATGGGAAAAAATATTTGCAAACTATGCAACAGACAAAGGGTTAATAACCAGAATCTACAAAGAGATCAAGAAACTCCACAAAAACAAAACAAACAACCCACTTAAGAGATGGGCCAAGGACCTCAATAGACATTTTTCAAAAGAGGAAATGCAAATGGCCAACAGGCACATGAAAAAAATGTTCAAGGTCATTAGCAATCAGGGAAATGCAAATCAAAACCACAATGAGGTTTCACCTCACCCCGGTTAGAATGGCTCACATTCAGAAATCTACCAAGAACAGATGCTGGCGAGGATGTGGGGAAAAAGGGACACTAACCCACTGTTGGTGGGAATGCAAACTGGTCAAGCCACTATGGAAGTCAGTCTGGAGATTCCTCAGAAACCTGAAGATAACCCTACCGTTCGACCCAGCCATCCCACTCCTTGGAATTTACCCAAAGGAATTTAAATTGGCAAACAAAAAAGCGGTCTGCACCCTAATGTTTATTGCAGCTCAATTCACAATAGCCAAGACCTGGAACCAACCTAAATGCCCATCAACGGTAGACTGGATAAAGAAATTATGGGATATATACTCTTTAGAATACTATACCGCAGTAAGAAACAACGAAATCCAGTCATTTGCAACAAAATGGAGGAATCTGGAACACATCATGCTGAGTGAAGTAAGCCAGTCCCAAAGGGACAAATACCATATGTTCTCCCTGATCGGTGACAACTGACTGAACACCAAAAAGGAAACCTCCTGAAGTGAAATGGACACTATGGGAAACGGTGACTTGATCAGCATAGCCCTGACTGTTAATGAACAACTTAATACATTATCCCTCTTAGTAGTTTTTTTATCTGTTCTACTTAATATGACTGGTTTAATTCCGTAATTGATGCACAGTTATTCTTAAGTGTTGAAAATTAACTGAAATGTGATCCCTGTTAAACATAAGAGTGGGAATAAGAGAGGGAAGAGATGTATAATTTGGGGCATGCTCGGGCTGACTTGCCCCAAATGGTAGAATTAAAAACATACCATGGGATTCCAATTCAATCCCATCAAGGTGGCATGTACCAATGCCATCTCACTATTCCAAGTGATCAATTTCAGTTCACAATTGATCATAATGAAAGGACTAAGGGTCAAGGGGAGCACATGAACAAGTCTAGTACCTGCTAACACTAACCGATGGAATAAATAAAGGGGAGAGTGATCCAACATGGGAATTGAGATACTCAGCAGACTCATAGAATGGCAGATGTCCTAAATAGCACTCTGGCCTCAGAATCTGCCCTAGGGGCATTCGGATCTGACTGAAAAGCTCATGAGAGTATTTCAGGCATGGAAAGCCAAGACACTCTGGCAAAAGATCTCTGCGAGTGAGATCCCAGTGGAAAGAACAGGTCTTCAAAGAAGGAGGTACCTTTCTCTGAAGGGAGGAGAGAACCTCCACTTTGACTATGACCTTGTCTAAACAAGATAAGAATCGGAGAACTCAGAGGGCTTCCATAGCCTTGCAAACTCATGACTGGAGCATAGGGAGACTACTGATGCCATAGATAGGAGTATCAATTGGTAAAGTCAACAACAGGAGTCACTGTGCACTTACTCCTCATGTAGGATCTCTGTCCTTAATGTGCTGTGTATTGAGATTTGGTGCTATAACGAGTACTCAGACAATATATTTCACTTTGTGTTTCTATGGGGGTGCAAACTGTTGAAATCTCTACTTAATGTATACTAAACTGATCCTGTGTAAAAAAAAAAAAAAAAAGAAAGAAATTATCAATTCCCAACTTGACTCTCACTGGGATTAAACATGACAATAGGTCTGATCTGATTTCATCATCATTTAAAAAAAATCATCTATTATTTTTCACTTTATGTCTCTGTGTGGGAGCAAACTGTTGAAATCCTTACTTAATGTATACTAAGCTGATCTTCTGTATATTAAGATAATCGAAAATAAATCTTGATGTGAATGGAAGGGGAGAGGGAGTGGGAAAGGGGAGGGTAGTGGGTGGGAGGGACGGTATGTGGGGGAAGCCATTGTAATCCATAAATCGTACTTTGGAAATTTATATTCACTAAATAAAAGTTAAAGAAAAAAAGAAAATCAATATGGAAACCGAATCATTGCCTCTCTAACCCAAACTTGTACCTGAAAAAAAAAATCTTGTACACATAATGTGCTATGATTTGTGTGTTAAGGAATAATGGATTAAAGGTGGAAACATAATTCAGTCAAAAAAAAAAAAAGAAATGTACAAAAATGTCCGTGGTACTTTTTTTTTTTTTGAGTAGTCTCAAATTAGAGACAACCTATATGTCTGTTTTAGTCACTTGGATTGCCATAAAGAAAACTATCATGGACTAGTGGAAATTTACTCTCATAGTTCTGGAGGCTAAAAAATACAAGGTAAAGGTTCCAGTAGGTTTCAGTTTCTGGCTTTTTAAAAAGAGATGATTTTATTTATTTATTTGAGAGGTGGAGTTACAGAGAGAGAGAAAGGCCCTCCATCCACTTGTTCATTCTCCAGATGGCTACAACAGCCAGAGCTGGGCTGATCTGGAGCCAGGAGCAAGGAGCTTCTTCCAGGTCTCTCATGTGGGTACAGGGGCACAAACACTTGGGCCGTCTTCAACTGCTTTCCCAGGCCATAGCAGAAAGCTTGATCAGAAGAGGAACGGCTGGGACTTGAACCAGTGCCCATATGGGATGCCAGCGCTGCAGGTGTAGGCTTAGCCCACTAAGCCACAGAGCCAGCCCCCTGACTTTCTTATTGACTTACAGACTGCTACCTTCTTGGTGTGACTTCACATGGTGAGGCAGAGAAGTAGGGGTGGGGACAAAGACAGGGAAGGAGGGAGAGAAAAAGAGGAGTTATCTATCACTTCCTTCCTTTTGAAACAAGTCTTATTGAACTACGACAACACCCTTGTGACTTCATTTAACCTTAATTACCTTCTAAGACTCTATCTCTAGATACATTCTTATTGGAAGTTAAGGCTTCAACATATGAATCTTTAGAGGACAAATTCAATCTGTACCATGCCGTGTGTCTATCAAGTGAAAAATAAATATACATTAATATAATGATTCAATGGGTTATTAAGAATTGTTGAAAATGAAAAAACTACTACTATATACAACAGTATGTAATCAGCCTACAAGTAAAAATAATTGTGGTATTGTCATATTTGCATGAATAGTAAAAATCAGTAACCTAATAAAATACAGTATTAGAAGTCAGAATAGTGGATGCCTTGAGTAGAACAGGAGGATTGGTTTGGAGGGAAGCATGTGAGGAAGCCACTGACAATGTTCTATTTCTCAGCTTTGGTAGTGGTTACAAAGTTGTGTGACACATATCTTATCTGTGCATTTCTGTGTATGTAACTTCGTTTAAGAAAACATTTTTTAATTTTTGAAGATGTTCTCATGTTACTTTTCATCTACTTTATGACACAAAATAAAGATTCGTTGACGACTGAGCAAATGTTCTTCAATAATTTGGTTGTCGGTTCTTTTTACTTAGTAATACATTGAAGATTTTTGTGTGATCCCTTAAGATGAAATATGTGCTACCGAAAAATTAAAATTTTCTAGAATAGTCCTATTATGACAAAAGGCATAGTTATAGTTATGTAGATATATGATTATCTTTTTACTTGATTGTCTTCACTTCTTAATGGAAAAAGAATAGGCAATGTGGCTTTTATATTAAATTGTTTCTAACAGTGAAAATAAAGCCAGAGCGTATGTTTCCATTAACATAGGCTTCATATTTGACATTTTTCATATTAATCTATTCATGAGTTAATGCTAGACAATTACCTGTAATAATAACTGCAGGTTACTTTAAAATATTCTGATTAAACCACTTGCATGTATATATATACACACACACAAACACAGAATACTCTTAAATTCCATTGGTTACTAACAGTGATTATTTTATATTTTTTCCTTAGTGATAACAATTTAAATTACTCAAAATACATGTGGAGTGAAATAAGAATTTGTAGTCAAATTCTGTGAAATAGTACATATCTACATACCTTCTCCATGGAGACAGTTTCAATATTACAAGAAGATTGAAAAAAATCATATAAACATTTTATCTAAATCTCATCATACTGAAAACTCATTTGTGATTCCATATTTTTAAGTAAATTCTTTCTTTCTGGTCCTGTAACCTTGTTTTTGCCATTAGCATTCTATTTCTATGATTGTCTGTATCCATAATTGCATTCACACATTTGGTTGAACATTGAGTTTTATCTTTCCTTTTAGAATTACCTCATTTCTCTGATAATCTCTGTATGGCAAAATGTTTTGAGGTGTCTGGCGTATTTGTGTTGATGTTGAGTTCTGAAGACACTGAAGACCAAGATTCTATGAACACATGGTGAAGTCTTTAAAGTGAGATTATAAATTGATAAATTTAGGGGAAAAAAACTATTACAACAAAGACTGAATGCAACTCTCTTCTCTCAATTTAATATATTCTACACTTTAAAGTGAAAACTTAGCATCATCCTTTAGTATACAATAGATACATGATTTGTGGCTGCTTTGTTATACTTGTATGGCGACCCTATGTTTTTACCATGGCATTTTTCTACCTTAATATATCTTACAGTTTTCCTTAAATGTGTCTGAATGTAACATTAAACCAAATCCAAGACAAGTGGAAGAAGAGATGAATGTGCATAACCCAGAATAGGTAATATCCTTAAATATATATTTCAAGGGTGTGCGTTGCCTGTTTTGTGTAGTTCATTGTGCAAGCACTAGAAAACTCTTCCTACAGGTAGAACTGGAAGTTTTTTGGGCAATTGAACACTGCATTTTCACAGCAAGTTGGCATCAAATTCTTTAACTCAGGTCTGTGTTCTCTAATGTGATTCGTGGGGAACATTTACTGTTCAATAGCCCTCAAAACTTGCACTTCCATTTGGATAGTGAGCCGTAATGTAAAATTGTCAGGTGGGCCCCATATTCGGTCCAGAGTCTCCTGTGAAAATAGTGTTTGCAACTGTGTAACAGAAGTAGAGGAGAGGATATTTCATGCTGAAAATTATTCCATGGTTTCCTGATAAGGATGCTATGGAAAGTGACTCCTTGTTTGAAGATCTGAAACAAATATTAAAATTTTTGGTGTCAATTTGGGCTTTTTGAAGAGCACAGCTACTGCTTTGCCATGATTGAGACACATTTTTTAAAATCATGGATAAAAGAGGAATCAATGTTGAGTCATTATTAAGCTTGAACCTTCATTACCATTCCTAGATATTCCAGTATGACCTTTGGAACTCTAGTCAACTATTCTGGATGCTGCTGATGTCCCCATGTCCTTCCTGCTAAATCACCAGTGCCTACTGTACCCTAAATAATCACACATCTTCACTCACTCGCAGTCCTGAAACTCACTTTTGGAGACAAACATCTCTCACTCATCATTAATATTCAGTTTGTATTGTTTACTCTAATTCTAATGTATGTCTCAAATCCTTCTCCTCTCCGCAATCCAGAGATGCCATCAATAAGCCATCTTCATCTCCCATATTTACCATCTCATTCTCTCTGATAGTTGGATTTCATTTCAGTACTCTGAATTTGAGTCTCTTCAGCAAATTCAGTGTATCACTTCCAAAGTCTCTTATCTAAAATCAATTTTTGTTTGTGTATCACCCCCTCACCTCCTCTCTTCCCAGGTTATCAATGACATGGCATAGCCCATGGTAGGTGCATTATCCATGCTACCTCATGAACTGCACAAAAGATCTGTGCAGTCCTCCTCTGAGAATGGAAACCACGACGATGACCCACCCGAAGCAGTAAGAGAGCTCTGAGCCTCTGACACTGCAAACAGAAACACAGAAAGATAGTCATCAGTATGAAAGAATGTGAGGACAGAAAATTTCCCAGAAAAATACAAAGGATATCCAAAGCAAACAATAGGAATATTTATGTAAAAATGGCAGGGCCAAGTCATCACTTACCAATAGTAACTTTGAATGTAAGTGGCCCGAACTCTCCAATTAAAAGACATAGCCAGCTCCATGGCTCACTTGGTTAATCCTCCGCCTGTGGTGCTGGTATCCCATATGGGCTCCAGGTTCTAGTCCCGATTGCTCCTCTTCCAGTCCAGCTCTCTGCTGTGGCCCAGGAGGGCAGTAGAGGATGGCCCAAGTGCCTGGGCCCCTGTACCTGCATGGGAGACCAGGAAGAAGCACCTGGCTCCTAGCTTTGGATTGGCACAGCGCTGGCCATGGTGGTCATTTGGGGAGTGAACCAACGGAAGAAAGACCTTTCTCTCTGTCTCTCTCTCAATGCCATGACTGAGAAGAAACTTCTATGATTAAGCCCGACAGTAGCAAAAAAGAAAATCGATACCTTGGAATAAATTTGAGGTAAAAGATCTCTATGATAAAAATTTTAAAACATTAAAGAAATAGAAGTCACAAAAAATGAAAGCAATTTACATATTCAATGCAATCCCAATCAAAATAACAAGGACATTATTATCAGATTTAGGGAAAAAATGATGCTGAAATTCATATGGAAACACAGGAGACCTGGAAAGCTAAGGCAATCTTGTACAACAAAAACAAATCTGGAGGCATCACAATATCAGATTTCCTGACATACTTCAGGGTATTTATAATCAAAACAGCCTAATAATGGCAAAAACATAAACATGTACACCACTGGAAAAGAATAGAATCCCTAGAAATCAATCCATGCATCTTCAACCAACTGATTTTTGACCTAGGAACTAAAAATCAATAACTGGAGATAGAACAGTCTCATCAACAAATGTTGCTGGGAAAAATGGATTCCCACATGTGAAATTAAACCTTACACAAAAAATCAACTCAAAATGGATCAAGGATCTGAATCTATGTCCTGTTACCATAAAATTACTAGAGAAGAAACTTGTGGAAACCCTGAAAGACATTGGTATAGGCAAAGGCTTCTTGGAACAGCCAAGGAGCATGGGCAATAAAAGCCAAAATAGAGAAATGGGATTTCTTTCTTTTTTTTTTTTTTTTTTTTTTTTTTTTTTTTTTTTTTTTTGACAGGCAGAGTGGATAGAGAGAGAGACAGAGAGAAAGGTCTTCCTTTTTGCTGTTGGTTCACTCTCCAATGGCCGCCGCGGCCGGTGCGCTGCTGCCAGCGCATCGCGCTGATCCGAAGCCAGGAGCCAGGTGCTTCTCCTGGTCTGACAAATGGGATTTCATTAAGCTGAGAAGCTTCTGCACTGCAAAGGAAACATTCAGTAAAATGAAGAGGCAACCAACAGAATGGAAGAAAATAAATTTGAAAACTATGGAACTGATAAAGAATTGACATCCAGAATCCATAAAGAGCTCAAGAAACTCAGGGACAACAAAACAAACAATCCAGTTAAGAAATGAGGACAGGACTTGAACAAGCATTTTTCTTTTTCTTTTTTTTTTAAAGATTTATTGTATTTATTTAATGACAGAGTTACAAAGAGAGGTAGAGACAGAGAGAGAGGTCTTCCATCCACTGGTTCACTCTCCAGATAGCTGCAATGGCCGGAGCTAGGAGCCAGGAGTTTCTTTCAGGTCTCCCATGTGGGTGCAGGGGCCCAAGCACTTGGGCCATCTTCTACTGCTTTCCCAGGCCATAGCAGAAAGCTGGATCAGAAAAGGAGCAGCTGGGACTAGAACCAGTGCCCACATGGGATTCCGGCTCTTTAGGCCAGGGCTTTAACCTGCTCGCCACAGCGCTGGCCCCAAACAAGCATTTTCCAAAAGAAGAAATGAACATGGCCAATAGATACATGAAAAATGCTCAGGATCACTAGCCATCATTGATATGGAAATCAAAACCACAATGAGGTTTTACCACACCCCAGTTAGAATGGCTCTCATACAGAAATCAATACACAACAAATGCTGGGGTGGGAGAGATGGGGGGGCGGGGAAGGTAACCTAATCTACTGTTGGTGGGAATGTAAACTGATGCACCCACTGTGGAAGATTATATGGAAATATTTCGGAAATCTGAAAATAGATCTACCATATGACCCAGCAATCCCACTCCTGGGAATTTACCTAAGGGAAATGAAATCAGTATGTGAAAGTGTTACCTGTACCCCCATATTTATTGCAGCTCAATTCACAATAACAAAGATATGGAATCAAGCCAGATGTCCATAATCTGAAGACTGAATAAAGGACTTATGGTATTTATATACTATGGAATACTACTCTGCTATAAAAAAGGAATGAAATTCTGGCTTTTGCTACAAAATGAATGCAATTGGAAACCATTAAACTTAGTGAGGGGGCTGGTGCTGTGGCATAGCAAGTAGAGCCGCCACCTGCAGTGCCGGTATCCCATATGGGCACCCGTTCATGTCCTGGCTGCTCTATCTTCAGCCCAGCTCTCTGGTATGGCATGGGGAACAATAAAAGATGGCCCAAGTCCTCGGGCCTCTGTACTCGCATGGGAGACCTGGAAGAAGCTCTTGGCTCCTAGCTTCAGATCAGCACGCTCCAGCCATTTTGGCCATCTAGGGAATAAAACAGTGGATGGAAGTTCTCTTTCTCTCTCTCTGCCCCTGCCTCTCTGTCATTCTACCTTTCAAATAAATGAATAAATTTCTAGAAAAAAATCAACTTATTTAAATGAGCTGGTCCCCAAAAGCCAAATGCCATATGTTTTTCCTGATCAGTGTTAACTAACAGAGTACCAAAAATTAAATTGACATTTTGAGATTCTATGATTGTTTTCAGCTCTTGTTTCCCCTGTTGAGGAACAGTGTTTTGTTTTTTTTTTTTTCTTACTATTTGTTGAACTCAGTGTAGGGTAAGTTGTATGTGTATAAAGTTAGCTGAAAATAAATTATTGTAAAAATTAAGAGTAGGAATAAGTGAGGAAGGAGGAGGATATGTGGGAGGGTGGGTGGCAGGGAGAGTGGGAGGGAAGTATCAATGTTCTTAAATCTGTATGTATGAAGCACATGAAATTTGTATACTTTACATAAAATTTTAAAAATGAATGTTTGTTTATATTACTGAACTATGTAAGATGCCCCAGTTGTGTTCTACCAGCCAAGAGATATTTTAACCCCATATTTAAATGTGCATGTTTCTTCATAATTTCATATGATATTGAAAAGCCTGTTTCTGCTACCTCATATGTGGCCCTGGCTTCTAATTATTATCTTCACATCATTTTCTGAACATACTATTCCTATAAATCCACAGATTATTCGTGCTGGGTCTGAAATATTTTATTAGATTTCAGCCTCAAGAAACAAAAAGCATTGTAGAGATGTAATGCAAGGAAATAAGTATCACACAGTCATTCAAAGCACTGAGGAAGATTTCAAGGTGTCCTTTCGTTGACTTGAAATGCACTCTTCTAATGACTTCTCTTATATGTTATTTTTCAAGAGCCATTCCAAGTAATCAATCAGTCCTGAAACCTCTTCTGACTTCATAAGGCTAATTGAACACAAAAGCTTCTAAAAACCTATTGTACTTTTTGATAATATTCTCACCAAATATTGTGTATTTATTTCACTCCAAGTCATTTTAAATTCACTTCCCCTACTCAGAATATAGATAGCTACCTTTGTCTTAAGCTTGATTGTTTTTGAAGGTGCATACTAATGGAACAAAGACATAAACCTCAGCCCTTCTCACTCACTGCCCAAAAGATAGATAAATGTTGGAATTTATTCCTTGCCCTTGAATCTCAGTTGGGCCTCACATCCTAATACCTTCATATCCCACGGGCCAGGGCCACCTGAAAGACCAGTTCCAGGAATTCCCCTCTGCCTGCTGCCCCCTGCCCCACCCCCATCCCCAGAGCTCCTAAAATATAAAAAGGCCTGGCCCCTGGAGCGCCATGCTGGCAGTTGGTCACCCACCTTTGTGGATTTATTTTCTCTGAATAAATTCAATCTGGCTGTAAATTTGTACACTGTCTCCTCTCTATTCTGCGCCTCTTTTCCTAACTTATACTGTTTTTGCAGATGCACAATAAACACCTATGGCCTTGATGAGTGTTTAATAAAAGAGAACTAAAAATGTGCTGAATGTATATTGAAGCAATCATAAGGAAGAATGAGACAAAAGACTAAATCAATGCTTAGCTAGTTAAGTTACTTAAGCAATGCATATTAAAACACAAAATACATGTTTTAAATGCTTGCACATTAAGTGGTTTTTTTAATGTGGAAAACTTTACTAATCAAAAAAATTGTATCATTTTTGAATGATGGCAAATTATTTAGTCAAATCTGACAATTAGCTAAATGCAAGTGTAATATATAAGACTTCTTTTGACAATAATTTGATCAATGAAATCCTGTGGATTTTATGCACCTTGAGAAACATCATGAGTTTGTCTCTATTTGCCCTGCATATCTAATAAGTTGTTTGATGGTTTATTAAACTATAAATACCTAATAGTGGAATAAAATAATAAATTACATAAAAATACGTGAAAAATATAGATTAAAAACTACTAAGAATAATGCTTGATGACCATAAAAACTTGACTTTTTTTACATTACTGCTTAATTATAAAACATTTGTTTTGATTATTATAATTTTCACTTAGTTCAGTAGTCAGTTTGAGGCCATATTTTTATGTTTATATTTGTGAACCTACCAGAGCAGAGCAGAGAGGCAAAGGCAGATTAAATCTGTTCATAAACTAAAGCTGAAGTAAGGGAGAGAATGTCTTTTAAGGTTTGGTAACATAAGAGAATTTTTTTGTACTTAAATTTAAAAAAACCTCAGTATTTCAAAAAATAAGTAGAGTAGAAAAACAATTAAAAATTAGGTGAATTTAAAAGACTGACAAATAACCAGTCAGTTTCAACAATAATTTTAATCCTTTTTTACTTCTATTCTAGAGTTGTATTTTAGAAATCAGCAGCCTGACATAATATGTGAATATAAGTTAGTAGTTATTTACATAGTGTAGGTAGTAAATTGTCTTGGAACACTGAAGTACAGGTTTATAGTGCAAAATAATAGCAGTTACTTTCTGTTTAATCCTTTGGTTTGAATACTAGTGATTTTGTTAGTCTTTCACTATGGTACATATATTTAAATGTAACGAACTATTGGGAATACAGTGTACCTCTGTATCTGTGGGAGATTGGTTCCAGAACCCCCTATAGATAACAAAATTCAAAGATCCTCGACTCCCTTATGTAAAGTAACATAGTATTTGCAAGTAAGCCATTATTTTTCAAACCATCTTTAGATTACCTACAATGCCTACACATGAGTTGATTCATATGAATCCACTATAGTATTCCAAAAACTGTAAATTCAAGTTTTGAATTTCAGTATTTTTTTCTAATATTTTTCATCCATGGTTGGTCGGATTCGTGGATGGAGGACCAACCATATATCTATTCTGAAGGACTCATTGAATCGGGCAAAATTTCTTAAAAGCTTCAGCCAAAGATAGCTTTCAAACATAAATGTTAGAGATTAATCAATTCTGAGTTTCATGTTAAAGAATGAAATAGTTTCTAAGGAAGTAAAATTACCTCTTCTATGCACGACTTTATTGACTTGATCTTCGTAACTTGGGAGACTTGCTTTCTTCCAGAGAAGAAAAGGGAAGAGCTTGTGCACACATTTTTCTTGTCTAAGATCTAACAGCTCTAATTAAGATAATAATCTATCTTTGTGGGAACTGCAAAGAAAATTGGGACAATGCAACTGCAAAGAAGTATTATTAAAATGTCAGCCTCAAAAAAGCGATGCATTTTAAAGTATTCAGTTTCCTTGTCTCAGCATTACTTCCTCTTATCCATTTTACTAATAGGGCTGCCTTTTGGCTAACTCTTTATAACAGAAGAAATACACATATTTGTGTCATTTTATAGATTTATTGTTTTAAAATAGTACTTTAAAGTGCGCAGAATCACAGACAAGTAGCTTGCCAAAAACAACACCAGTGTAGCATATCATATCTTGAAATTATTTTTTCATAGTGAGTTTATAATAGAGAACTAAAATAGGATGTATGATACAAAAATAATCAACTAAAATATGTTCTGTTAAAGAGGCTGGTATACACATGAATAGGGAGTAGAAAGATCATACAATAAAATTTCTGGAAGGAAATTATATTTTTACCAGAAACTATTATAGTTATTATGTAGCTATAGCTATAGTTCATCAGGATTGGGGAACATTTGCTATACTTTTGGGTTTAGGGGAAGATGGATGACAGCTTGTTGGGAGAAAGAGCCCCTTTTAGAGTGAGGACTAAACTGCCATATTTCCTGAATGTCTGAATGAAAGAAAGGGAAAGTAAAAGTGGAGATTTGCCTCTGATACAGAGGAAAGAGGCAGTGCTAGATTTAATAAAAAAGGTTACTTTGAGTGAACAGGGTAAAAGCAAAATTCCTGTAGAGATGAACATTTCAATTTATATTTTGTGGAAGTTTGGCTCCATAAAATTAACTGCTATTCACCAGAAATGAATGTACCATCATATCAGTACCTGTTTATCTTGTTAGTATAGTGGCAAAGTGGTAAATTGCATTAATTAGCAAGGAAATTTCTTTTAAAAGAAAATATTTTGAATTAAAATGAATTTCATTGAGTAATGAGGATTTCATCATTTCAGAGAAAAAGTTTTGTTATCTTACTAGAGAAAATTATTACCTTTTTTTAAAAAACTTTAGCTAAATATGATAATAAAGTGACTCTAGTTAAAGGGCAACAGATAGCCAACTTGAGCTTTGTTAAATCCAAAATAGAAGTTAGTATCCATTTGTCCTTTTTCTATGGGGAGGGGAGAGTCTGCCATTCAAAAAAATCCAAAGTGCCTGAAACAATGTGTTACATGACATCTTATTATTGATTTTTTAAAAGCATCTTTCTAGACCACTGAGTTGGACAGAAACCCATCAAAATTACTTTAAACATCAAAAATCTGCAATGATTAGTATGTTAGAAGTTTAGATTATGTCTGATATATAATCATAATGAATAACAATCAGAGCTAAAACATTTCAAAGAAAGTTATTGATATAGATTCTTAGGAATCCTGAGAATATGTATATGCAGTGAATGAACTCATTATTATATTGCATTATATTTATTATGTCAGTTTCTTGTGTTCATAATTAATTCAGACTCTTTTCACAAATTATGGAATAGTTTATGGTATAATTATTTAATGATATAAGATAAAGTGTTATTTAAGAAATGTTACAATTAATAATAGTGTATAACCCTACTGTATATAGGGTATTTACTACATCTATTAGTTAGACATTCATTCATAAAACTATTTGTAGGACCAATGTTTCTAAAAGAATTAAGGTTTCAACTTCAATTTTTTTCAGAGGTGACTTAGAGTTGTAAGCCTCAATTTTTTAAAAAGATTTATTTTTGTCTGAGAGGCAGAGTTTCAGGAAGAGAGAGAGGTCTTCTACCTTCTGATTCACTATGCAAATGGCCACAATGGCTGGAGCTGGGTGTATCTGAAGCCAGGAGCCAAGAGCTCCTGGGTCTCCCATGTGGGTGCAGTGGCCCAAGGACTTGGGCCAACTTCTACTGCTTTCCCAGGCCATAAGTAGTTAACTGGGTTGGAAGATGAGCAGCCAGGACATGAACTGGTGCCTTTATGTGATTCTGGTGCCACAGGTGAGGCTTAGCCCACTTCACCACAGTACTGGCCCTGTAAGCCTCATTTTTTAAGAAAACAGCCAGTATAGGTTTTCTCATGGAAAGTAAATTTAAGTAAGTACATATTGGAAAAGGTTACCTAATCAAACTGAATATAATGGCTAACATTGAATTTCACTTTCAATGGATGGATACTTTGCACATTGTGTACTAAACAGTGAATCTCTTTGTCATTCCATTAATTTCCTTCTATAAAATTATTCTTAACTAGGTTTCTTTTTCTTTGAACAAGAAATAAGCACACATATCAACACAAAAGTTACTAAAAGGCATGCATTAGGAATAAATCTCCCCTTCATTTACTCTTTTTACCAATTACTTCCAGTGAAACAAACAATTGTTATCACTTAACATATAGTTTTGAATATACACTTTTATATATACATATTTTTAGATTTTTTTATTTTTTAAAAAGATTTTATTTATTTGAGAAGTAGAGTTACAGACAATGAGAGGGAGAGACAGAGAAAGGTCTTCCTTCCGTTGGTTCACTCCCCATATGTTGCAATGGCCGGAGCTGGGCCTATCCAAAGCCAGGAGCCAAGAGCTTCTTCCAAGAATCCCATGCAGGTACAGGGGCCCAAGGACTTGGGCCATCTTCTACTGGTTTCCCAGGCCATGGCAGAGGGCTGGATCTAAAGAGGAGCAGCCGGGACTAAAACTGGTGCCCATATGGGATGCTGGCGCTGCAGGTGGAGGGTTAACCTACTGCACCACTGCACTGGCCCCTGCCATTTTGTTTTAAAACAAATATTGAGTTACAAAGGCCACTACTCTACAATGGAATTATTAATAAGAATGCATATAAAGATAGTTTATTACTTTAAAATATTTGAACATTGAATATTCAATATTATGTTACCACACAAATATAGTGGCTTATTTAAAAGGTGATTTTTGCTCCTATACAAGTATATGACTTCTATTTTTAATTCTATGTTCTATTTTTTGGTTATTTTTATTGAGATATCATTTAACACACACACACATAAATCTGTACATACATATATTTGGAAGTAAGAGAGCACTCTAATATTCTCATTTACTCTGCAAATGTCCACAATGACTTCTAGCTGAGGCTGATGCCAGGTCCAGAAAGTCAATTCAGGTCTCCTGCATGGGTAGCAGGGACCCAATTATTCGAGCCACTGCTGCTTCCTAGAGTCTGAGCTAGTTGTTGAACCCAGGCACCCTGATGTGGCACACATGCATCCTAACCAGCTTCCTGATTGCTAAATTGCTATGCCAAGCATCCCTCATATCATTTATATTTCCAAATATTTCAAAACATATTTGGCATATTCTTCTGTGTTTTTATGTGTGTGCATGTATATGAGTGTTCCTTTTTATGATTTGGAAGGTTATATTTTTCAGCACGGTATTTTTAACTTTAATTCTAGTTACTATGGCTTCATAGAGAATCATCTTCACAATACTGTCATAAAACAACCATTTTATTAGACTTATATATTCAGTGCAGGAATTCAGACAGGGCAGATTAGGAATGACATCTTTCTCACTACAGTATTTCAACTGGGAACAACCTGTAGTTGGGCAGGAAACATCTTGGAGTGTGCTTGCTCGTGTGTGGAGGGTCATGTAGGTTATTGGCTGAGACTTGAGCTGGAGCTGCGGCCAGGAGAACCACACTTGGCCTCTCCACGTGGTCCACCTTTACCATGGCATATTGGTCAAAGAGAAGCTGACCTTGTATTCATCGTCACTTTTCATTGTGTCAGCTGAACAGTTTAATGGAGACTTTGCTCAAGAGTAGTTCTTTTGTTGTGGTTTGCTAACTAACAAGAGCGACATACCTTTGTTGTTTTTCCTTGAGGATTCGGTAGTCATTGTACCACTGTTTTCAAATATGGAATGCTGCAGATTTGCAGCTGATAGGATCTTTTATTTTAAATATCAGAAGGATTCTTTGTTTATCCCCTTTGTGTATGAGTGTTAATAAATTTTGTGTGTATTCTTCCTCTGAAATAATGTTTTTCCTTCAAACCATAGATTCACATATTTACTGGTCCCTGGAACATTTTCTTAACATTTATTTAGTTCTATTAGATTGGGCTCCTTTACAAACACAGAAATATGTGTATTTGGGTCTCTTTATTTACTGAGTTCTTCCTATTCTCTTTTGATTTCCCTTTGACTTTGTTCAATTTTCTTAATGACATCCATGTCATTTTTTACATTTTAGCAGACTCTATCTGCTTTGTTCAGCTGCCAATGTGGCCTTTATTTCTGAGTACATTTGCTTTTCAATTCTACTACTTTTTTATTTCTTTCTAGTTCCTTGCCATTGTTTTGAATATCTGCTTTGATAGTAAGGAAAAATGATTTCCTGCTTTTGATTTCTATGTAAAAATCTTTTCACGCTCCATATTTTCAATTGGGGTTTCCCTTAGTTTTCCCTTCTTCCTTCCCTCTGCCCTCCTCCTTCACTTTTTCTGAAATATCTTTGTATAGTCCCTGTGCTCGTTTCTCTTTTATTATTATGTATTTTTGAATGAGGTGATTGCCATATGCATCAGCTACTTACAAGAGTTTCGATAGGTGTATATTTGAGCCATTTTTCTGCAAATCTCAGGACACAAAGATTCATGAGTTTTGTGTGTGTGTGTGTGTTGCTTTATTTTAGATTTGCTTGCTCTTTTCTAATAGGTTTTTGAAGACAAAGAACTCCCTTCAACAGCGTTTTCTTCCTCTCTGGCTCACCAGGGTGTCTCCTGGAAATAGGGAGTGTGTCTGAGATTATCCATGTAGTCCAGCCTTCCCTGAGGCTCCTTGATGACAAACCGGATCTGGGGAATTCTCCAACACAAATCCACATATATTGTCTTCAATTCTTCTAAAAAGGCATGTCCTTTTCTTGAGTAACTATATAGTTTCTTTTCTGAGATACTTGGCCACAATAATTCTCTAGATTTCTGCCTACTTCTCTGTGTCCAGCAATACCTCTTCCTCGTGTACTGTCATTTAGGTATACAGGTTCCTCGAGCATTATAAATGAGAGTTTGTCCTTTGTGGGAGCCTAGAACACTCCACTTCAGTATATGGTGGTGGGAAACCACCTACATACCTTTGCCAAATATGCTACTTTGGTATAAAGATGATTTTGAGCTGATTATTTTGAGAGATTGTAGCATGTTTAAGCAAAATTTACATTCAGAAATATCTAATTTGTAAGGGCTCTGCACCCTGAAGAGGAAAATTATTCTAAATCACTAGACTTTTGTTGGCAGAGAATGGTATCTCCCATTTATACTTATTAATAAATTTCCATATTTTTCTTTTTAATCATTTATTTAAGCAGGGATTCCGGATGGTATCCTGGAAAATAAAGGGGGCAATATATGTGCCTCCTGTACACCTTCAATTCCATATTCTTTTTGATTTTTATGATTTCTAAAAAGGGGTTCCATCAATTTTCTACTCTTTTAAAAACCAAAGGTGGCAGCAGGCTTTGTGGCACAGTGGGTTAAATTGCTACTGGGGATACCGACATCCTATAATGGTGTGGCAGTTGGAGTCTCACTGACTCTGCTTCTGATCCAGCTTACTGCTAATGTGCCTGATAAGATGATGACCCAAGTACTGGTCCCTACCAATCACCTGGGAAAGCTGGATGGAATTCTTGGCTCCAAGCTTTGGCCTGGCCCAGTTTTGGCTGTTGAAGGCATTTGGAGAGCGAACTAGTTGATGGATGGTCTCTATGTGTCACTCTGCCTTTTAAATAAATAAATACATCTTAAAAATAAAGTCAAATGTCTTATGTTCTTGAGTGATTAAAAGCTGATATATGCCTATATTTCTATCTAAATAGTATCCATAAAAATGCATAACCTATGCATTATCTTTTTGTGCATACGCCTTCCTTCCATTCAAGCCATTGTGGCAAGTGTTACTGTGGTGATAAGGAATATCTATTCTGATTTGTGTGCTCGGCATCTGTGGCCTAGACAATTGTAGTGAAAAGGAATATGGCAAAGTGATCTAGGGTACAGATTCTGAGGACAGTGACAGTTTGGTTAGAGTTGTGGCTCAGACATTGATTCTAAGTTTTGTGATCTTAAATAACTATATGAATCTATTTCACTTTCTTCATCTTTAAAAGGGAGTAACAATAATATCCAACACTCAGAGGTCTCTTAGTTAAAGACTTAAAAAATAGTATTTGGCTAATAATAAATGCATCTCTGTTGTTGTGCATGTATATTTCTTTTTTTGACTGCATATTTTAGTAAAATGGTTTAATTTTTATTAGAATGTTTTTGTTTGGTTTTTAAAGATTTATTTATTTTTAAGAAAGTTAGAAAGAGAAGGTGAGAGTGCATATCCATCTGCTGGTTCACTCCACAAATGGCTGAAACAGCCAGGGCTAGGCCAGGCCAAAGTGAGGGGTCAGATTTATGCAGGTCTCCCATATGGGTGGCAGGTTCCAAAGCATTTGGGCCATCTTTTGCTGCTTTCCCAGGCACATTAGCAGGTAGCTGGGGTATTGAAGTCTCCTATTAGTAATGCATTGAAGACTGTGTCTCCCTTTAGATCGATTAACATTGGTTTGTAATAACCAGGCACCCTAGCATTCAGTGCGTATACATTTATTATAGTCACATCTTCCTGTTGAATTGATCCCTACGTGGTACACTTCTTTGTCTCTTTTAACATTTTTTGTTAAAGTCTAGTTTGTCTGATATTAGGGTGACTACACCTGCTCATTTTACTTTCTGTTAGCATGTATTATCTTTTCACTTCCTTTTACTTTCAGTCTGTGTGTATCTTTGTTGGTGAAGTGTGTTACTTGTAGGCAGCAAGTAGATAGGTCTTTTTTAATCCATTTAGCCAGCCTTTATATTCTGATTGGAGAGTTTAGGCCACTTACATTCAAGTTTACTATTGATAAATGATGACTTGGCTCTGCCATTTTTACATAAATATTCCTATTGTTTGCTTTGGATTTCCTTTATACTGTTGCTAGGAGATTCACATTCTTTCATAATGATGACTAAATTTCAGTGCTTCTGTGTGTTGCATATCCTTATTCATCTTTTGTAAGACTGGATGAAGGGTGACAAGTTCTTTCAATTTCTGTTTGTTGTGGAAATTATTTCATCTTCATTCATAAATGAGAGCTTTGCAGGGTACAGTTTTCTGGGTTGATATTTTTTTTTTTTCTCTTGAGACTTGGACTATGTCTAACCATTCTCTCTTAGCCTGCATAGTTTCTGATGAGAAATTAGCTGTGATTCTAATTGGAGGGCCTCTGAAAGTAATCTGGCATTTCTCTCATGCACATTTTATGTTATTTTTTTATTTTTATTTTTTGACAGGCAGAGTGGATAGTGAAAGAGAGAGACAGAGATAAAGGTCTTCCTTTTGCCGTTGGTTCACCCTCCAATGGCCTCCACGGCTGGCACACTGTGGCCAGCGCACCGCGCTGATTCGAAGGCAGGAGCCAGGTGCTTCTCCTGGTCTCCCATGGGGTGCAGGGCCCAAGGACTTGGGCCATCCTCCACTTCCTTCCCGGGCCACAGCAGAGAGCTGGCCTGGAAGAGGGGCAACCGGGACAGAATCTGACGCCCCGACCGGGACTAGAACCCGGTGTGCCAGCGCCACTAGGTGGAGGATTAGCCTATTGAGCCGCAGCGCTGGCCTCATGCACATTTTAGAATCCTTTCTTTATGTTTTACTGTTGAAAGCTTGACTACAATGTGTCATGGTGAACATCTTTTTCTGGTCATCTTTAAGGAGTTCCTTGTACATCATGTGCTCGAACATCCCTTTCTTTCTCCACATTGGGGAAGTTTTCTGATAATTATTTCACTGAATAGGTCTTCTAATCTATCTTTCCACACCTTCAGCAATCCCGAAGACCCATTTGTTGCATCATCTGATCGTATCCCATAAATCTCCAACACTTTTTTTAATTTTTCCAATTTCTTCTTTTATCTGGTCTGAAAAATTTCCAGACTTGTTTTCTAGGTCAGATTTTCTTTCTTCTGCCTCACCACATCTGTTGCTAAGACTTTCCACCACATTTTTTATTTGACTTATTGAATTCTTCATTTCTAATGCTTCATTTTGATTTGTATTTAAAATCTCAATTTCACGGAAAAAATTTTCATTCATGTCATGTATGGATTTCTGTAATTCTTGGGTTTACTTCTCATTTCTTCTGAGTAATCCTATAACTAATCTTTTTAATTTCATCAATCATTTCATCTTTACATTCTAACATTGAAGTGTTTATGTGTTTCTTTTGGGGAATCGTGTTTTCTTCCTTATTCTTGCTTCTTGAATTTCTGACTTTATTTTTAGGCATTTGTAGAAATACTTTTTTTTTTTCCTCTGATGTGTTTTGTCATTGAACTATGCCTCTGAGGCTTATTGGGATGTCTGCTCTTTCAGTGAACATCGAGAGGCCATGTGCTAGGTGTGGCCAGGGAGCTCTGGTCAGTGCTCCAGGTTGAGGCGAGTATCCAGGGTGACACCCAAGTTGAATATGGTAGATCTCTTCTTTTTAGCAGTGTTGGTGTAACCATACCCTCACCTCCTCTCTTCCAAGGTGATCAGTGTGCCAGTGTTAGCCCACAGTGGGGGCAATACTCATTCACACTTCAGCATGAACTGGAGGAAGGATTTGTGCAGTTCTCAGTGTGAGCACAGATCCCATTGCCATGACCCACCACAGCCAGCCAGAGATCTCTGAGCATATGGAGCTGCACACAGTGATTGTCCAGAGACCCAGGTAGACCCTGCGCTCTCTCATGCAGTCACAGAGTTCCCACAGTCTTAGTACACAAGGCTCCCACAGTCTTGGAGTACAAAGGATCTGTTCCACCCTGCTAGCCTTTCCCATCCACAGAGGGTCAGAGACACTCCCAGAGCCAGCTGCCAGTGACTGCTCCACCTAGGTGGTTTGAGCTCTGGAGGCTGTGATATGTTGAGAAGCTGGGAGCACTTCATAGTCCCACATAAGTGCCAGTTCCTTGTCAATCTTCTCAGCCAGACTCAAAGACAGTGGGGAACATGGATGTTTTCATCTGCTAGATTCTCTGGATCACACCCGTGCATAAAAGCCATTGGCTGAATGTTTCCTTTTCCCTGCTCACTGCAGATGCATGCGCCTGAGCTACTGATAAGATGGCATCTTGTCCTAGGCAGTTGTTGGACATGCACACAAGAGCTTCTGCAGCTGCTGCTTATGCCCCAAATGGCACCCATTTCTGACAGAGGATGTGGGGGAATGGGAGGAGAGAATCATGCCCCCTTTTTTCCCACTGAGCCAGCAGGTAGCCTGTCCTCCATAGGGCTTCAGGCCAGACTCACTCCAAGCTCTCCCTTTGGCTATATCACCAGTGGATTGGGCTGCTGTTGTCTGATCTCACCTCTCCAAAGCTGGTGCTTTCTCTGGGGCTCGGCTGCTGGGGCCATGTGTTCTGTCCATGCTTGTGTTGCATGCTCACACCTGCCACAGCAATCCATAGTGTTCCTTTTCCCTCCACAGAACTTCCACTGCCATGTTCTACTTAACTCTTCCTCTGCTGCTTTTTCTTTTTTTGGTTTTGTGTTTATTGTTTACCCCTAGCCTAGAGCAGTATACCCTTCCCTATTTTGCCATCTTGGAATCTCTCTAACGCTGGCCTCAATTAATATGATAATAGTACAAAGAGAACATATTTAACATAGAATGTAGTTCATAGATGCAGTTCTAAGAATATAATGATCCTTCATCTGACCATCCATCATTCCTTCCTTCAATTTTTGAAAAAAATTTTTAAACTTACATTATAGTCAAAGGCTTAACCTACACTAAATAAAGAGTTCAACAAGTAAAAAGATCCTAACCTAAGAATCAGCAACTGCTTCAGTGAAAATGCTTCAAATGAAAAGTAAATCCAAACATAGGCCTAATCACTAATGCTTCCATTTACTTCAAACTTACCCACACACATTTTGTTTCTTTGATCGTTTTTTATTCCTATAAGCAGCTTTATTTTATTTTTTATTTTTTTGAAAGGCAGAGTTAGATAATGAGAGAGAGAGAGAGAGAGAGAGAAAGGTCTTCCTTTTTTCGTTGGTTCACCCACCAAGTAGCCGCTACAGCCGGCGTGCTGCGCTATCCGAAACCAGGAGCCAGGTGATTCCACCTGGTCTCCCATGTGGGTGCAGGGCCCAAGCATCTGGGCCATCCTCCACTGCACTTCTGGGCCACAGCAGAGAGCTGGACTAGAAGAGGGGCAACCGGGACAGAATCCGGCGCCCTGATTGGGACTAGAACGTGGGGTGCCGGCGCCGCAGGCAGAGGATTAGCCTACTGAGCCGCGGCACCTGCCAATTTTTAAAAATATCCTTTCCATCCACTCATGGCCAATTATTTCACTCTTACCACAAAGAAAACCATTTTTTAACAGGTAAACTATTGTGTTTGGGTTAATTTAACTCAATGCCCTTGAAAATTCTACTTTTTTGTTGCCATTGATAGCATTTGGAAGTCTCATGCTAACTTAATATTAATTTTTGTAGATACATATCTCCTGTCCCTTTATTTAAACATGCTTTCTTTTTCTTATGAGCCTTCTATTTGGTATGTATAATCATGGACTTTAATAATGCTGATTTGGATATATTGCACTTCCAGATAATTTTGTGTTATTTTAATATTAGAAAATTCTTAGCCATTTATTCTTCAGTTTTTCCCTCCCTGAACTGCCTCTAGACTTTTATCCTGGAATTGAAAAAAATCATTTATTCTTTCTTGTCCACTGCTATAAACGTTAAATTACCATTCATATATTTAATTTCTTTTTCTCTTTGGGCTGGCATTCTAAAGTATATCCTAGATAAAATATTTATTTTCTTAAATTATTTATTTTATTCTATATTGATGGTGAAAACTTGCATTTGTATTTAGTCTCAATAATTATGTTTCAGTTTTTTTTAAGAAAGATTGTATTTATTTGAGAAGTAGAGTTATAGACAGTGAGAGGGACGGAGAGACAGAAAGAAAACTCCTCCTTCCATTGGTTCACTCCCCAGATGGCCACAATGGTCAGAGATGTGTCGATCTGAAGCCAGGAACTAGGTGCTTCTTCTGAGTCTCTCACGCAGGTGCAGGGGCCCAAAGACTTGGGCCATCTTCCATTGTTTTCCTGGGCCATAGCAGAGAGCTGGATTGGAAAAGGAACAGCTGGGACTGGAACCAGTGCTCATATGGGGTGCTGGCACCGCAAGTGGAGGATTAACCCACTGCGCCATGGGGCCAGTCCCATGTTTCAGTTTTTAGTTTATTAGATCAAATTAAGATATGACTGGTCATTAACGAAAACATTTTATAGTGTGCTCATATCTGTAACTTCAGCCTTTTTCTTTTTTCTTTTCAAATATAGTTAATCAGTGCATTGTCTTTATCAGTTCCAACATTGGCAAAACATGCAGCTTTAAAATGGTTGTCATTACTGATATCAAAACTTAATAATGAATTATTTCCTGTTGGTTAGTCACCCTTGATTGTCGACTCAAATTTATATGTGCATGATTCTTATTAATTGTGGACACGCTTATCAATTCAAGACTATTCTAGATCCCTTTAAACTCATGGCTTAAGGGAAGTGTCTTGAGTTTCCTGCCTCTTATTCTGTGGTTGCCCCAGAGGCTAAAATCTCTAACAAAGTGTTACTACCACTAGTTTTCAAAAGAATAATTTTTCCTGGCTCTGTAACAGTGCCCAAATCTGAGTTGCACAATAGGGTTTTTGTTTGTTTGTATTTTGCTTTTTACTTTCTGTTTTCTCCTGGTACCAGTAAGATCCGATTATGAATCAGTTTTGGGGTTGTGTGTGTTTGTGTGTGTGTGTATGCGTGCGCATGCATGCACGTTTTCCCTTGAGTGTTTGTGGGTTGGGGAAATGGGCTAGGTGGCAGTCTGCCGGTTGTCCACATATGCCTAGAGGCCCAGAACTACGTTCAAAACATTTAAAGCCATTTATAGCCGTTTTGTGGTGGGAGATATTTATATAAAATCTAGTCTGCCATGATCGTGGAACCACACATTGTGCTTTTACTTAACAAATGATAATATTATTCCATTTGACCAAACAGCACATCTGTCTGAAAATTTCAATCCCATATTCAAACATAATATTATTTTATGTCATGGAGATCTATATTTAATTGTTCCTTTCTTTTAATCAAGTCTCTGTACCCCTTTTTGCCTTGTCCTTACTTCCTATATGTCATAAATAAATAAACAATAATTTTATTCATTCACACAGTACTGTGTTCAGGGCTTCTTCAGGATTTCCTACCTTCATAAAATATTCTCACATTCACGGCAATTCTTCACCCCTAAATCAATCCATTCATTTATATACTTCTACCTTCTCAATGATTTTCTGCCCAGGTAGGGAAAATGTCACATACATTTTGATTGACTTTATTAAAACCATATGACATTTAATATTAATTTGGTTATAAAGTTAACCATCAATCTTTTATATATTTTCAGGCAATCTCATTTCTCTTAACTTTTGGCTGGAAAATTACTCAAAAAGATATCACTACTTTTCCTACTTTTTCTGAACAATTGCATAAACATCATATTTCAGCAAGAAATCATTAGTCTTTGGGGATAAACTATATTATTACACTTTTCCATATCAATTTGGAATTTTATTGCATGTAATTTTTCTGCTAACACAGAAAGTATGTAAGAAATTTTCTCTGCCAATTTATTAATTACTTAAGCAAGCTTACACTGGAATCTGCGCTATATTAGGTATTTGTATATAAAGCTGCGTAAGACAAAGTGGCCACAATTGCTGAGGAACACTCCATCAATCAAACTTGTTCATTGATGAGAGTATGATAAGTGGTAAAATAAAAAGTATCAAATTCAATTATGTTAGGAGTGGAAAGAATAAGAAAAAAAAATTCATATTTTAAATTAATTTTGACCCAAGTCATAATGTTTTTGAAGGGGTGCACAAGATTTTACTGGGATAAAAAGGAATAGGATAGATGTTTTAAACACAGGGAAAGAATATACAGAGATAGTAATACCTGAGAAATAATGACATTATTAAATAGCAGAATACAGTTGTATATTGTTAGTAAGAAAACTACCTGAGGATATAAAAGAACAAAAGATTTTATCTCACTTTACCTTATACATTATTTAGTTAATTACTTACTTGAAGGGCAGAGGAACAAACATAGAGACAGGGAAAAATAGGGAGAGATCTCACATCTAGTACTTCACTCCCCAGATGGCTCACAACTTTCAGAGTGGGACCAAAGGGAACCAAGAGTCTGGAACTAAATCAGAGTTTCCTATGTAGCTGAAAGGGATCCAAGTACTTGAGCCATAAACACCCGCCGCCTCCTCTTAGGAGGAAGATATAATTGGGGATGGAGCCTTCCCTGAACCAAGGCACTCTGATATGGAATGTGAGTGCCCCAAGTGATAATTTCTAGGTCAAATGTCTGCCCCTGTAGAAGCTTCTACACAAGTTGATTATTATAGGAGAGCATGAATTTTTTGAAACAGGGTACTTATCAATAATTTTATGTTTACTGTTTACCCCAGTACCTAATTGTTAGTGCTCAAAAAAATGCTTCATTAATGAAAAAACAACTGCTATTATAATTTAGACATAAAGAATTGCTCTTTACACAAGAAAAGTAAAGCTTAATAGTAATAAATTATTTATCATCCAACATTAAAATATACCTTACTTTTAAAAGAATATCTCATATGATAACCATTTCATTTATTGTATCAAGAAGTTTAAGTCCTGAAATGAGATATAACACCATACCAATAAACATCAGTGTGAGTGGATAAGAAAGAGTTTCTAAGAAATCGAAGAAAGCAGGAATAGAGCACAGGTTAGAAGAGGAAAGACAGGCATGATGAAGATTGTGAGTATGATAGGTGAGTGGAAGAGGATGCTGTACTTTGTCTGAAAAGTCCACACATAAACAACTGATGCCCTTCAAGGAAAGATTTTTTTTCTAAGTGAAATAAAAATATATTTATTTCATAAAAGAGCTAGGTGTGATGACATCCTATAAGCCTAAAGGTTGAGTATGATGAACAAGTAGGCTGTCAGTCACAATAAAAACCTTAAAGAAAAACTAAATATGCTGATGGGAATGAGTATTACCAAAGTTAAGACTTTTCTAAATATCTTTAATGCTTTCACTATTTTGGGTTGTGGTTAAAGTTATGTTCCATTTGGATTCTAGTTCACAATTATTTCAATATTCTGTGAGAGACTGTCAAACCTCACTCATTGAAAAACAGAAAGCAAATTAATTGTTCAGTGAGTATTATTGCCCCAACTATATTTCTCAGATACGTGTTTATATTGCCTGCTTTCTCCAAGAAGAAATTTAATTTTAGCTAAGAAATGAAGGATGGCAGCCAGATAGAATTGCTATTATTTTTCAAGAAGAGTTCATTTTATTTCTCATACCATCAATAAAACCAGGATGAGACTTTGTGCCATGCTTCTCTTAAACATATTGTGAACTGTTGACTTTTACTTTAGTAAAAACATTTTCTTTGATACTGCAATAAAATCAGATGTACTTAAAGACTTGAACAAGCAAGCAAGGCTTTAAACTAGAGAAGATGCAATTTTTAAAATACAAACATTATGATTGGAAAAGGGTTCTGCTTTAAAAACAGGAATATCTGTCAGAAAAATCTATTTAAATAATACAATATTTATAGCATCTGAGAAGAAATATATGTCATGTCTTAGCTGTAATATAACCTGTGTGGGAGAAGAGATTAAATGTAAGATTTTTAAATACCTTTGCCTTAAAAAAATAAATCTAATATGCATTCTTAAAATTAGAGCAATGTGGGTAGTCTAACATCTGCTACCTGCTGTTCTAGTCCATAGTTATTAAAACTACCCTATCCAATCTGAAATTAATCTTACACTTCAGTTGAAAAAAATTATACTTGTTAAGTGATGTTAAGTCCTGTTGTACGTCCTTCTTTCCCCTGAAGAGTTACTTGGCTAGAATAAAATTTAATCTCAACTTGGGTGCAATGTGATAACCCTTACATAAGCTATTGCATGGGGAAATCATTATAAAGATTATTATTAAAGACACGGTTTTTATTAAAAAATAGGTAAAGCACTAAGTATCTACTTGATAGATGCGTTCACTCACATATAACTAAAATGCAGATGGGTACATTTAATCTCTCTACCAGGCGAAATTTTTATTTGCACAATCACCAAGTATCTTTTGACATCTTTGTTGTTTTCCGAGTGCAGTAATAGTGGTTATATATACCTGTATGAGTAGCCTCACGATCCTAATATCTAAGCAGTTTTATACAACTGGGCCTGGCAGTGCAAATGATTTCACTGAGCAGTGTTAATTGCTTAAAGCGTTATCACTTAAAGACTTATTCTAAGTGAATTAAAATTATTTGGGCATATAAGAATTATATAAATATTACTCATTCTGATTTTTTATAATATTGATGTTATACAAAGAAAACTGTTATAGCTACTAGTTTTTGAGCATATAAATAAAAACTAGCCACTTCTTTCCTTTCAAAACAATTTAGCTCTTGCATTCACCCTGTTTCTTTCTGAAAAGAGCATGTCTATGAAATTAATGAAACTAACTCATTGATGAATACACAGATTTCACAGAAGCAGAGAAAATAATAATTCCAATAAACACAGGAATGTTTACATTGATACTATATTTATATTTATTTCTATGTCCATATTAAATCTCTTCATTTTCAAAAGAATATAATCTATTGATATTGGTATAGTGAAAAATTTCCAGATTTTCTACTTTCTAATCACCGGATTAGGCTGTGATTATGGAGAAGAACTATCCAGATACCCCATGAATTGCAATGAAGTTATGTATTAATAAACTAATTGTAGATTGAAAATATCATGAGTTGAAAATACATTTAATACATCCAAAATAATGAACATCATGGTTTAGCTTAATCTACATTCAACATGCTTGCACTGCTTGTATTAGCCCACAGTTAGCAGTCATGTAACTTAAAGTCTATTTTGGAAAGTGTGCACATATACTTGTATTATATATATCACATAATGACAAATCATGGATATTTGAATATCTTACATTTGGGAAAATATGTGTATTATAATATTCCAAAATTTCATTTTTATTTAATATAGTTATTTCAGAATAAACATTGGTAAAACATTGATGTTCTAATCAAAAGCTATAATTTCAAAGATATCTATTTTAAACTCTATCATGTAAAGTAAGATAAAATTTTCATGAAATATTGTTCGTATGAGACAGATATTTCAAGAATGGACTGAAAATATCATAAAGCTTTGCATTATTGAATGTTTGGGAGAAACTATGCAATTTTAATTTAACATACATAAAATATAATGATGTAGTTTACAGTGCAAGAAAACTATGTGAAGGAGTTGATGTTTGGCTTACCAGTTAAGACACAGGTTAAGATGTCAACATCCCACATTGGAGTGCTTGGGTTCAAGTCCTGTCTCTGCTTTTTATTCCAGCTTCCTGCTAATAATATGCATCCCCAGGAGGCAGGAGGTGATGGCTCCAGTAGTTGAGCTCTTGCCATCCTTGTGGCAGATCTAAACTGAGTCCCTGAATCTCGGCTTCAGCCTGGCCCCCGGGGAGAATTCCTCTCTCCTCCTCCCCTTCTGCCCCTTTCCTCCTCTTTCTCTCTCTTCCTCCCCTCTTTTCTTCCTCTATACCCCTCTGCTTCTCTTCTTCCCACTCCCCCCTTTTTAACATTATTTGAAAGGCAGAGAAGGCAAAGTTACAGAGCGAGGGAGAGAAAGAGAGATAGAAAGAGAGGGGAAAGAGAGATCTTCCATCTGCTTCTTTACTCCCCAAATCGCCACAACAACCAGGGCTGAGCCAGGCCAAAGCCAGAAGCCAGGAACTTCCTCCAGGTCCCCTATGAGGGTGCAGGGGCCAAACCAATTGAGCCATCTTCTGCTTCCCCAAACACATTAACAGGGAGCTAGATCCAAAGTGGAGCAACTGGAATTTGAACTGGCACCCATATGAGATGCAGGCAGTATCTTAACCCACCACACTACAGTGCTACTCCCTCTCTTTTTAATAAAGAAAAATATAAATATTTTTAAAAGAAGAGCTTAATCATTGCCTAATCATTGCATATATGTAAAATGAAAAGATCCTCCATAAACGTTCAAACCACATTTTATTTTCTGATTAGCAATATTCTAACAGATGGTGGCTTCTGAAGATACAGTTTTCTGTAAAATTACTTATAAATCATGTGATGGCAGTGGGTCTGTACTAGGTTTGTTGTTATATAATATAAAAACAGTTGTGCAGATATTTGGCCCATAATTAGTTCCCTACAAAACTTTATGTATCAACAAACTGGAGCAGATTTTTTTAGATTTAGATTTTAGATTTTAGGAATTCAATTTGGGAAAGTAAAATCTCTGGACAAATCCTCCAAAGCATTTTCAATTACTTGGTATGTCACTGATGGATTTTTTTTTTCACTTTTGAAATTAGTAACACACACAATTTGAACCAACAAATATCCCATTCCTTATCTGGATGTGTCAGCAGCTAAATTGAAGAATATTTATTTTACTGCTTGATGAATTGAGGAATAACCAATTAATCATGGCTGTTCCATTCTATCTTTTCACCCTTTATGGATGGTCTTATATACATTATATCATTGATAGACATTTATTTTGCTTCTGTAAATAGGCAAGCATAAATGTTTAACTGCAGATACTTGTCTCTTCCACTCTTGACACTTCAAAATGTAACTGCTACATTGCTGAGAGACAATGGACTTCATCACTTTCAGACTTTTAGCATAAGTAACTACTGTTGTTGCTGGGGGAACTACAGTTGAAGTACCTTGAAGAGCGTTTAACACATCGTACTATGAAGCTCTTTAGTGCTTTAAGTTTGGAGCTTCGTGTTGTTTATATTATAACCCCAAATATCTGCGGTAGTTTCTGGCATGGGGATGTGCTAAGTCAATAAGTAAGGTATTCAGAGGAAAGAAGACCATTAGAATGGATTGTTATCAATCAATGTGTACATTTATCCATCCTCCATTCTTTCACTGTTTGACTCATTGCTTATTGGGTAGCATAGGTGATTATCTGCAGTGCCCCTTCCATTCAGGTCTCAGAACCCCCACTCTGGGTTATATGCCTATCATTCCCTCAGGATTATATTCAAATACAAAGTTTTAAATGCTTATTTGTCTTTCACATCATTTTCTCAGTTTGATCTTGCTAATGGCTAAGATTTTTAATTTTCATCTTTTCTTATATAACCAAAATATTGTTTTCTCTTTGAGCTCTGTTTTTGGCCATCTTCTCAACCTAAACTTCACTTACAATTTATATGTAGATTTCTCTGTTTCTAACCTTAACCCAGCTACTCCATTATCTGTAGTCTATGAAAGTAAATTCACCAAAATGAAAATCTATTTATGTCACAGCCTTGCTTAAAAAATTTCAATATTTTTATCTATAAAATAATATCAAATATTATGATCTCTATGAATATTTTCAAGATCATCTTTCTTGCCTCACACACAAGCCCTACACATCAAATGAAATTTGTTGTATGAATTATGGTGATCCAAATGGAACGGAATTTCTCATGCCCTTAGTCACGGTAGTTTACTCTGTTAGAACAACCTGCCTCCTCTTTTCCACAGTTTGAATTCTCATCAAAAATATTTAGATAACATTGTACCACTTCATAAATACTTTCCTTAATTCCTAAGGCAGAATAGACACCTCTGATCAGGCTTTACTAAATGATGAATTTTGAAAATATACCTGGGGGCCGAAACTGTGGCGCAGCGGGTTGGTGTGCTGGCCTGAAGCGCCGGCATCCCATATGGTCCCCCGTTCTAGTCCCAGCTGTTCAACTTCCCATCAGCTCTCTGCTGTGGCCTGGGAAAGCAGCAGCAGATGTCCCAAGTCCTTGGGGCCCTGCACCCAAGTGGGAGACCCAGAAGAAGCTCCTGGCTCCTGGCTTCGGATCAGCGCAGCTCTGGCCGTTGCAGCCAACTGGGGAGTGAACCAGTGGATGGAAGACCTCTCTCTCTCTCTCTCTCTCTGTGTATAATTCTGACTTTCAAATAAATAAATAAATCTTTTTAAAAAAAAAAGAAAATATACTTAAAAATTTACCCTTCAGTTGACAGGTCGTAATACTCAAATCTATAGCAGGGCAATTGTTTCTAAAAAATAGTTCAAAACCCCAAGTAAACATTGATGAAATATAAATGTGGAAATATCTATAGTTACTGAAAGGATATTATAAATGTTAGATTTTTTCAGGAGGTAACACACATTTCCAAAAGTTTTCCTTCAGATTTGTTTCTTGTATACTCATTTCCGACATCATTGAACCACTTTGGATTAACTATTCAGAGAAGGTCTACTAGATTTACCTCTTGTACTATATCAGTTTTGTAACTCAAAAAGTTTCATTTTTAATAATATCTCTATGTCATTCAATGTTTCTTTCATCTCTTTGTAATATTAACTTCTGCTTTTGCAAACTGAAATCAGTATTCATTACTGGAGAACGCCAATAAAACACATTGAGTTCCTTTCTCAATTCTTACTGTGGTTCAGAATAAGCTTTCTTGTTTAAAATACACACTCATAGCCCTTTCACAAAAACATAATATGTCTTTCTCCTCATTTTTTTTTTTTAAACAAATCCCTCTTTCACATATTCTAGTCCAGTCATGCCGGTCTTCATGCTGTTCCTCACACCCGCTGAGTAAGTCCTTGATTTAGTAACTTTGTGCGCAGTTTCCCAGGATGCCTGCAAGGCTTTCTTCAAATAGCCTCTCAAGGATGTCTGCTTCAGAATCTGTTTAAATTAAGTCTCTCATTTCCTTTGATCTGACTTTTTAATAATATTTTTACCACATATAATCTTCTAAAATTTACCAAAATATATTACACCTCCGTCACATTCAATGTGTTTTACATATATATATATATATATATATATTTGTTCTCTGTAATTTATTTTTGTTAAAATTACTGAAAAGTTTAAGTTAAGCGCTGCGCCGATCCGAAGCTAGGAGCCAGGTACTTCTCCTGGTATCCCATGGGGTGCAGGGCCCAAGCACTTGGGCCATCCTCTACTGCACTCCTGGGCCACAGCTGAGAGCTGGACTGGAAGAGGAGCAACCAGGACAGAATCCAGCGCCCCAACTGGGACTAGAACCCAGGGTGCTGGCACCGCAGACAGAGGATTCGCCAAGTGAATCGCAGTGCCGGCCAATATTTTTTTTTTTTAAGATTTATTTATTTATTTCAAAGTCAGAGTTACAGAGAGAGGAGAGGCGCAGAGAGAGAGAGAGAGAGAGAGAGAGAGGTCTTCCATCCGCTGGTTCACTCCCCAATTGGCCGCAATGGCCGGAGCTGCGCCGATCTGAAGCCAGGAGCCAGGAGCTTCTTCCAGGTCTTCTACTTGGATGCAGGGCCCCAAGGACTTGGGACATCTTCTGCTGCTTTCGCTGGCCATATCAGAGAGCTGGATGGGAAGTGGAGCAGCCTGGTCTCGAACCGGTGCCCATATGGGATACCGGCGCTTCAGGTCAGGGCGTTAACCCGCTGAGCCACAGCACCGGCCCCAGTAGTGATATCTTAAACAGATAGATTCAAAAATTCATAAAGAGGAGATATCTTAGGTTACTTGTGGTTTATATAATAATTTACCTATTCAATACTTAAAATTTGACTGCAAAGTTTAAAAGAAGCTTTATACTGTCCACCGTTATTACAACTCCTAGATCATCAATGAAATTGGTAGAAAAATACAGCTTCCTCTTTGTCGTACATAGTACTACTCCAAGACTGAAAAAAAAAAAAAAAAGTAGAGGGATTAAGTGTAGTAGGTAACTAAGCAAGTGGTTTCAGTAACTTTATACTAAAATTAACCATTGTGATAACAGAACAGTCAGGATGTATTTACAAGTTAGATTGGAGACTACGGATGACTAAAATTTTTAAAAGTTGTTTTGGCAATGTAGAAAACCGTAGATAACTAGATGTGTCATAGATAGAGATGGATAAATAAATGGGATGATGGATGGGTAGGTGGATGAATGACTTGATGGATTTTTTAAGTGTTTTATTTACTTGTCTTTTGTGTAATTACATTTAGCTCCAGACCTCAAGTCTGAACTTTTTACCACACTCCCATTTGGAATGTCCATTTTTACATCCCATTTAGTCAGTTCATTGTTGTCTTTCTCTGCACTATTTTGCAAGTCACTGAGGGAAAAAGGTGAAATTTTTCACTGTTTTAACAAATGATATAGAATTTAGTCTACATATGTTAAATCACTGTTTTCTATTTTACCTTACCATCAGGGAATGAGGATGACCTTTATGGGATATTTAAAATAATAGTTGCAAATAGCAATGTGTTAAGCAATATATATATAGTTCATATATATATATATATATATATATATGTTCATGCACATATTCCCCACTCAAAATGATAGTCTTATCTTCTTACAGACAGGCGTAATCTTAAATATTGAGGTTTTTGAGGATACATTTTGGCAAGGAAGCAATCTTGATATATTTAGAAATGACAATACTACTGGAAAGAGAAGTAAGTATAATATATTAAATACATCAATTCAGCATGCCATTTCATAATTATATTTCTTTAAAACATAGTTGACTCTAGGGTACTCTGAGGAAAGCAGCTGATTTATTCCATGTTTGTGTAAGACCTAGACCTCTGATCTCCCAACTTGGCACACAGAGTGAAGAACAGCAGCAGCTACAAAATGATAAGGGGATAGTACTGTGCGGATTTTGAGAGAGAACCAGGGCAGGATAGAATGAATAAATCCTCAGGTTTATGGATTTGTAAAAGGCAATGTGCAGTTCAAGAAGATTGTAGAATGCTGTTTTTCTGCATCTTTCATAATTTTTAACCACACTTCTATCTTCTTGCTTTGTATTAGCATTCTCATACTTTTGGTTTTGTTTTGTAAAGTAAATCTTCAAGGAATAGGAAAGTAAAGTGATTGTCCAAATAAAGGGAATAGTATGGTGCACAAGAATAAAGCTGTTTTCTGTCTTTTTAGTCTTCATTTGTGATTACAACAGAGTTTGTGGATTTGGATGTTTTTGAGGAAGGTTGCCTCTGTAAGTGAAACATTGTAAATTTTGTATCTCTCTCTCTATATATATTAGTGATGAAAAAGGTCGTCCCAAAGTGTGGGGAGCAACTGAGACTAGACTAAGTTACTGGAATTAAGACTTATTCTACGCATCTGCTCTCCCACAATATGGCGCTGGGGAGGAGTAAACTTCTACGCAGCTGCCTCTCGCCAATTTGACTGATGAGCTGCAGGAGCTGATCCTGCTCCTGATTGGAGGAAAGCAGCGTGCTCGGCGTGTGGGTAGCAGAGTTGGGATTGGTGAAAGAGGACTATAAAGGAGGAGAGAGACAACATGCACCAGGAACATCTGAAGGAACACCTGAGGAACATCTGAGCAGCCCCCGAGAGAGCCGGCCGGTGGTGTGCCGCTCCACCGCGGAAGCGGGGAAAGCGGCGGGGGGTGCCGGCCCCTCCACGGAGGTGAAGGAACTGGCAGCCAACCGGGAAGGACCAGCAGCAAACCCAGGAAGGGCCGAGCAGACAAAAGAACAGCGCAGGGTCTTGTGTCGTTCCTCCGCGAATGGGGGAGCAACACCAAAGATATCTTCATTCCAATTCAAAGCATAAAAATATATTGGGTTACATTGCAAAGAATTTGTTGGAAATGAAAGTAAATTTGCTAATCATTTGATCACAAAATAGGAAGATTTTCCTGAATTATTCAAGTGGGTCCAATGTAATCACAAGGGTTCCTAAAGTGGAAGCTACAGGAAATTTGGGAAAATGGTGGAAATGCCCCTTGGGATGCCTACATCCCTTATTGGAATGCCTGATGTGCGTTTCAGCTCTGTTCCTGATTCTAGCTTCCTGTTAAGGCACACACTAAGAGGTAGCAGATGACACCTCAAATTCCTGGATACCTTCCACCTGTATTGGAGACCTAGATTAGGTTCTGGGCTCCTGGCCTCATCCTGGGTCCAGCCAAAGTTGTGGTGACCATTTCGGGAGTGAACCAGTAGATGAAAGATCTCTCTATCTATCTGTTTCAGTCTCTCAAATTAAAAAGAGAGAGAGAGAGAGAGAGAGAGAGAGAGAGAGAGAGAGAGAGAGAGAAAGCAGAAGCCTAAGGAAGAAGCTAGGTCAGAATGGTTCTGTGTAAGATGAAATTGACCTGCCATCACTGCATTTGAAGTAAGAGGAAGAGGCCACAATCAAGAGGTGCAAGCATTCTTCAGAAGCTGGTTAGTGCAAAAAACTGATTTTTCCCTAAAACCTCTCTAGAGAAAGCAGCACTGCTGACACCTTGATCCTAGCCTAGTGAGACCCTTGTTGGACTTCTGACCCACAGAACAAAACGATAATAAATTTTTGCTTTAAGTCATATATGACTGTGGTAATTTTTAATAGCAGTCTAGAAAACTATCACCATTATCTTTATTTTTTAAATATATTTCTATTATATTGACATTCGGGGGAAGGTGTGCATATTCTACAAAAACATGTATTGATATATTTATTTTACTTGAAAGTCAGAGAGAGAAGGAGAGGTGGGGGGGAGAGAAAGAGAGAGAGAGAAAGAAAGAGAGAGAGAGAGAGAGAGAGAGAGAGAGAGAGAGAGGTCTTCCTTCTGCTGGTTCATTCCCCAATCAACCGCAATTGCCAGAGCTGCACTGATCTTAAGCCAGGAGCCAGGGGCTTCTTCTAGGTGTCCCATGCGGTGCAGGAGCCCAAGAATTTAGGCCATCTTCTACTGCTTTCCCAGGCCGTAGCAGAGAGCTGGATTGGAAGTGGAGCAGCCGGGACTAGAACCAGCGTCCATATGGGATTCTGGCGGTTTTACCGGTTATACCACAGCACTAGCCCCTTGGTGATCTTTTAAAAGAAAGGTTTTTCTTTCTTATTTCTGGTAAACCGTGGATGCCAGATTTTTGGTGTATATGCTATATACACCAGATTTTTGGTGTATATACTTGAGGTAATAGCTTTACATGAAACACAGGTAAAAATATAGTACAAAACACATTTCTTAAACTATAGTATGTATAAGAAACATGACCAATAACATTTTTTAACACTTTTCTCATTAAAATAGTGCCTTGAGAAAGTTTTGATAATCTCCAACTTCAGGTAAAAAAAATAACAATAAAAAAATTAAGAACTAATCCTATTGAAATAATGAACTTTTGCCTTATAAAATCCTGGTTCTTTTTATGAGCCATTTGTTGTTGTGACCTTCTTCCTCCATTATGAATGTTCTCTCAGAGTTTGATTTGTATGTTCGGAAATATGTTTCATGTAAGTATACAGAATTTTTCTTACTTTGCCTAGACTGCTGTAAAAAGTTTTTGAAAATTTCCATTTTCACAACGAATCCTGGGGCCTATAGTTCCAGAAGCTTGATTCCATATTTCTCCCTGTTCACTGACAAATTTATAACATGCATTCAATAGTAAATTCTGCAGCATACTGCAATGGCCTATATAGTACTTCTTAGTACATCTATTAATTTCCAAGAGTATTTTTCTTTGGCCATAATTTATATAAGGCTCTGTATTATTTATCACCAACTCTCTATCGATCATCTAGTTTAGGAATGTTTATTGCTAAGTTTATTTGAACTGGGAAAACAGTAAAGCAGTAAGGACTTTTGGTATTAATGTTAGGTTTGTGGGAGGATACATTATCACCTTTAAGAAAGCTGACGTTTGATGACTGACTTGAATAAACTGCTGGTAAGTGCAGTGGGACACTGGGGTCCAAATGACTGCTCAATAAATAAATTTGTGAATATATATGCACTATATATATGTAAAGCATTTTATTTATATATGAAATTAACCTACCAAAATTAAAGTTACATATGCTTAAATCACACCCTTCCCACTCCTTCTCAAATTTAGCTAAAGTAAATCTCCAGAGAGCTCACCAGAATTCATTTACCCCGCTAAGCATGCATTATTTTTAAATAGTCATTAATGAATGCTGATAATAACTTTGTATTTGTATTACATATTAGTCTGGAAATCATCCATAGATGCCAACAAAAAACTGATCTTTAGTTACATAAATGAAGAATTTTAGAATGTAAAAGAAAATTATTCGCCAGTGAGGAAATGTAAGGAAGAAGTCAAGTCCCAGTAAAGATGCTGTTGAACTGTAAATTTTAAACCTAGCAGTGCTCCATAATTATTCTGTCTTTATTGAAATTTAGACAATTATTTTGTAGTATGGACATGCATTAGTTGCAAAGACATTTATCTTCACAGAGGAAAACCTTACTAGAAAGATAAAATAATCCAGTACTCTGAATTTATAGACCAGAAACAAATTCAGTGTAGAAGAACATCAAGAGCTAGGTTCTTCTTTCTGTACTTTTAACTAGCTAGATAATTTTTATTAGGTTTTTCACCTACAGTTATGTTATCATTACAGGCTATTGGGCATAAAAAATGAGCTAAATTTTGACTGCATTTCCATTATATTTTTATTTATCAAGCTTACACATGCCATTACAAAGACTTGTTTCACTCTGCTCATGCATATGGAAGTGCCTTAATCAGGGCATGAGCATAATGTGTCTATGACCCTTTAAATTTTGGAACTGGAAAATAAATATTGTAATAGTTAATGGTTTTCTAATTGTTATGCCTTCCCATTCTCTGACCTGAGAGCTTGTCATTTGAAATTTAGCTATAATTTAGACAAGTCATTAGACTTAATCCCTTAATTGAAATATTGTTAAAAAGTGATATTTTTATAGGTAACAAGGGAATTCTTTCTAAATATATTGATTCATTTTCTAGGATCTTTGAAAACAATCTGCCCATGTATTTGCCAAATCATCATCTGCTAAAAATTTTTATAAATAGAAATATTTTATCCTGTGTGGAAATAATTGAGATTATTTAGCTTTTATTCCTTCTTCCCAGTTCTTTAAACAATGTTAGGGTTTCTCATCACAGCCAAGTATAAGAATCACCATATCAGTATAGCTTTTATGTAACACATTTAAATTAAGTTGATGGGGGATTTTGAGGGATATCTACTTCAAACAAAGACTATTTCTATTTACAGGACTTAGAACAAGCTTTTAAAAAGAATCCATACTTAGCAACTCCAAAATGTATTTCCCACTACTAAAAAATGTGCTCATAGTTAGATTTTAATAATATAGAATTCACACTGACCCTATAACTTTCAAGATACATGTTTGTTTTGATTTTAAACTTTTAATATATTTTTGCATTAGAAGGTTGATTTCAGGTTGAAATATATTATGGCTAAAAAAGAGCTAAACCTGTCTTTCAGCATTGAGCTATAAAACAGAAAGGTGTTTAAAATGCATACTTTTATTTTTATCAGTGCTTATTGTATGACTCCCAGGAGCTTAAGACACATTTTTCAACTCGAGCTGTCAAACACTAATCCTGACAATATCCTCATAAGTTACTATGTTGTTTAATTAAAGTGACAATTAAGTCTTATCCATTGCTCATATTACTAGGGAAAAAAGAAAAACAAGCCCAAACACCTCCCACTTCTCAGGCAAGTGTGCACTTGTGTTGGCTGTGATTATGAGCTCAACAAATCCCTTTTATGGTGATCAGCTTTTAGTCCTCTCACATGGTATCACAGATATGATGGCGACTCTATTTATTTATGTAGCATGTTGTGATTTTTTTTATTTCACTTTTAGACACAGTTTATTGTATATTTGCAATAACAATATAAAATGTCCTTACTATTACTTTCTGTAGTGTCACCCATTAAACATCCAAAAAAATCCAAGATTCAATGAGGCCTTGGTATTCTCCTTCCTGGGAGACATTTTTTTTTTTTTTTGGGAAAGTGGCATAATCAGAACTGTAGCTGGGCTCCCTTGTAGGAACTTATAGTATTGTTCTGCTACACTGGCCTAACGAGGAAAAAAAAAAAATGGCCCTTTCAGTAAAACCTTGTGGCAGAGGATTATTTTGGTTAAACCTTTGTCAAATCAAGGCATACCACAGGGAGTTAGGTATTAAATAGTTAAGAGTCAGCAGTTATTAATTAGCTATTTGGTATTGAGAAAGTGATCAGTTAGGACTCTCAATTTTCTCACCTATAAAAGAGAAGTATTTTTGTAACAGTCATTAACTCATGAAATTCCATGAATCAGAGGCAGAACTAATTGGATCTCAGATATTACTTTCATTCAGGTAAGCAAAAATATTGCCAATAATATCAGAAATATCCACAATTACTGGTCATTGAGAATGTATTAAGCGCCAGGTAGCTTTAGCATACATTAGCTCATTTAGCTATTACAGGTATGTAATATGCAATAATCACACTATTATCTCCATTTTACACTTTTACTTTTGAGTTTAGGTAACTGGCCCCAGATCATCCTGCCAGCAAGTCAAATAAAACATATTTGTCGAGCCAGCGCCGCGGCTCACTAGGCTAATCCTCCTCCTTGAGGCGCCGGCACACCAGATTCTAGTCCTGGTCGGGGCACCGGATTCTGTCCCAGTTGCCCCTCTTCCAGTCCAGCTCTCTGCTGTGGCCAGGGAGTGCAGTGGAGGATGGCCCAAGTGCTTGGGCCCTGCACCCCATGGGAGACCAGGATAAGTACCTGGCTCCTGCCATCGGATCAGCGCGGTGCACCGGCCGCAGCACGCCGGCCGCGGTGGCCATTGGAGGGTGAACCAATGGCAAAAAGGAAGACCTTTCTCTCTGTCTCTCTCTTACTGTCTACTCTGCCTGTCAAAAACAAACAAACAAACAAACAAACAAAAAAACATATTTGTCAGGTTGAAGATGAAGCTTTTAAATTAAATATCTGTGTGTTTTTCTCTTTACATATTGCAGCCTTAGAATTTTTCTTTAGAGTTGGGTGTTTGGCCTAGCAGCTAAGACTGCAGGTGGGATGTCCATACCTTGTCTAAGAGTGCCTGGGATTAATACTCAGCTGGATTCCTGACTCCAGCTTCCTGATAAGACAGATCCTGGAAGGCAGAGGTGGTTGGGTTCCTACCACCCACATCACAAACCTGGATTCTTTCCTGGTTCCTGGTTTTGGCTTCAGTCCTCGCCCCAACCTAGCTGAGGCAGCAGGGATTGAACAAGTGAGTCAGAGGTTGATGTCTGTCTCTGTCTCTGAAATAAATAACTACATACTTTTTTAAAGAAAATTTAAATTGTACACTTAACATTCTTTTAGGAGAAATTATTAATTTACCTAGCAGCCATAAATGGTATAACATATATAACTAATTTAAAATAAAAATATGAAATAATTCAGAATGTACATTCTCATTTTCTGTTATTTACCTTTACTATCACTGTTGGCTCTAAATATTAGTGTCACCACAGATTTTAATATAGCAGACTGCTTACTAATAGAATTCACACTGGGGATTTTACCTTAGTCATACAAAATGAGTTTATAACTGGCCCTACAAAAGTTTATATACAGCTCTCAATGGTCAGATAGTGAGAACATTGTTGTCAATAATATTCATTTTATCAAGCTAAAATATTTTAATTTCTTTAAACAATTTATATTTGCTAAATAATTTCTAAAATAGTACAGAGAATTGTCAGATATGTTTCTATATACAAACCCATTTTCTGCCATTATTAGCACATTGCGTTTGTGTGGTGTTGTATTACAATAATTGAACCAATATTGACATAATATTATTAACTGAAGTTTGCAGTTTACATTAATTTTCACTTTTGTGTTGCACAGTTCTGTAGATTTCGATGAATTATCTAATATCATACAGAGTTGTTTCCATGTCTTAACAATTCCCTGTCCTTCATCTCTTCATTCCTACCCTGTTGCCTTGCATGCTTTGAACCACTGAGTTTTCAGTCTACATATTTTTTCTTTTTCCAGAATGTCCTATATTTAGATTCATACAGTACGAAACTTTTGTAAAATTGCTTCTTTTAGTTAAAACTCTACATTTAATTTTCCTCCATATTGTTTGTGGTTTATGACTTGACAGCAATTTCTTTTTGTTGCTGAATAGTGTTCCAATGTGTGGATTATCACAAGTTATTTATTCATTCACTTTCTGAAGGACATCAAGATTTTATCCTTTTTGCCAATTGTTTATAAAGTTGTATAAACATTTGCATGCAGCTATTTGTATGGATATAGTTTTTCAGCTCAATTGGATAAATACTCAGGAGCATGGTTTCTGGATCCCATGCTAAGCTTACTCTAACTTTTTTTTTTTTTTTTTTTTTTTGATAGGCAGAGTGGACAGTGAGAGAGAGAGACAGAGAGAGAAAGGTCTTCCTTTGCCGTTGGTTCACCCTCCAATGGCCGCCACTGCAGCCGGCGCACCGCGCTGATCCGATGGCAGGAGCCAGGATCCAGGTGCTTTTCCTGGTCTCCCATGGGGTGCAGGGCCCAAGCACCTGGGCCATCCTCCACTGCACTCCCTGGCCATAGCAGAGAGCTGGCCTGGAAGAGGGGCAACCGGGACAGAATCCGGCACCCCGACCGGGACTAGAACCCGGTGTGCCGGTGCCGCAAGGTGGAGGATTAGCCTATTGAGCCACGGTGCCAGCTAGCTTACCCTAACTTTAAAAGAAACCATCACCCCATCTTCCAAAGTTAGTATGCCATTTTGGATCCCCATCACAATGAATGATGGTTAGTGTTGCTCAATTTCCACTTCAGTGTTTACTTTTGTCAGTATTTGATATTTCTGTTTTAAGCTAATCAATAGGTATATACAAAGGTACCATTGGTGTTTAACTTGAAGTTTACTAACATGAATTTGAGCATTTTCTGTGGTCATTTGCCATCTGTGTAACTTCATTTCTGAAGGTATTTGTTCAGATTATTTATTTTTAAGAATTGCAATGGGGTGGGTATTTGGCACAGTGGCAGGGATGTGTTTTGGGGTACCTGCATCTCACATCAGAGTGCTTGGGTTTGACTCCTGTGTCCTCTTCTAATCCCACCTTACTGCTAGTGTGCACCCTGATAGGCAGCAGGTGATGACTCAAGTCTTTGCATTCCCACCACCCATATGGGAGACCTAGGTCCTGGCTACTGCCTTCAGCTTTGTAGACCTAACTAGATGCCTACCCATTCCATATCAGTACCAGGGAAGTTCCATCCGTTAGTTCAGACTTGAGGTATTTTTTTTTTTTTTTTTTTTTTTTTTTTTTATTTTTTGACAGGCAGAGTGGACAGTGAGAGAGAGAGACAGAGAGAGAAAGGTCTTCCTTTGCCGTTGGATCACCCTCCAATGGCCGCCGCTGCAGCCGGCGCACCGCGCTGATCCGATGGCAGGAGCCAGGATCCAGGTGCTTTTCCTGGTCTCCCATGGGGTGCAGGGCCCAAGCACCTGGGCCATCCTCCACTGCACTCCCTGGCCATAGCAGAGAGCTGGCCTGGAAGAGGGGCAACCGGGACAGAATCCGGCGCCCCAACCGGGACTAGAACCCGGTGTGCCGGCGCCGCAAGGTGGAGGATTAGCCTATTGAGCCACGGCGCCGGCTCCAGACTTGAGGTATTTGATGTGCACAATTGTGAATATAGCAAACTGCTCATCAGTAGAGTTGTGATGAACAGCATATTAACTCTAGGAAGAATTCTGTGTTATGGTCACACATACTTCTGTGCAGCTTCTCATCACTTTGTGGAAATCTCCACCTCATTAGCTGAGACTTGGCTCATCAGATACAAGCATCACCATTTTCTGGGAAATGGTTAGAAACACAGACTCTCAGACCCCATCCCAGAATCAGGAGCAGAATCTGTGTTGTAACAACATCTACAGGTTAGTCCTGTGCACCTCAAAACCCAAGAAAGACTGCCAGGAGCTGTCTGTCACTTCTTCCTTCATCCCCGTCACACATCTCTTTTGAGTCCTAATTCCATAGGCCTTTTGTCTCTGATTCATGAGGTCACAACTAGTTAGTCTATTAAGTGACAACATTATAGTGTGTCAGCGGGAACAATACAATCCTAGGGACATGAGGGCAACTGACTTCTTTTGCAGTGATAACGGGATTCCTCCCATTGGATTAAACAAATACACGAAATAGAGAATTTCTCTTTTTTTGTTTAACTCAATGGAGGGAAAAAATCAAGTAAGAGGTGAAATATACTTTGCACAGCCCATTTATAGTAACCTTTATGAAGGAGATTTGTGCCCTCATCTATTGCTAAGGATTACTCAGGATTTTTGCATTCATACATTCGATAAGAATAGACGAAACAGTGCATTGTTACCATGACAATGGGAACATTTAGTTTATTTTTTCCCCTATTTTGGTACAGGTATCTTTTTCCTTGTATTCTCTGCAGCTTTTGAATGAAGATTTCTGATGATGTTTTTTAAGTTTTACATATTTATTTGAAAGGCAGGGTGAGAGTGAGAGGTAGAGAGAGAAATGTGCTCTTTCACACTTCAAATGTCTGCAACAGGAGGGCTGAAACCAGGAGCCCAGAACACCTTCTGGGTCTCCCACATGGGTGTCGGGGATCGAAGTATTTGACCCATCACTTGCTGCCTTCCAAGCATTTTAGCACAACCATGAATTAGAGGTGGAGCCAGAACTCAAACCCAGGCCCTCTGATATGAGAGGTGGGTATCCCAAGCAGCAGTTTAATCGCTGTGCCATGTTACCCATGTCTGATTTTCTTTCATTTTTCTTCTTTATAGCATTTTTTTTCTTAAAATGGTGGGAAAATGATGAAATGTTTAACCTATTTTGTAAATAATAAGCCTATTTATTACTGCATGTGTCAAAAAATTAGAGGAATCCAAAAGTTGGTATAATAGAGCACCAATCTTTGTCAACAAGAGTTGTATGAAGCACCAACCTACTAGAACAAAGGCTGGTTTCTGTTCTGGTTGCTCTCAATTGGGAATAGGATCTTTTTGCAACCATTTCTTCAGCTTTCTCAGGCCTAAATTGACGAGTTCCAGGAAGAAGGTGTTCTCTAAGTGACATCCAGATCAACAGTTCTATCTTTCTGTGAATATGAATTTCCTCTTAAGTCAGCATATTAGCTTTTGTACTGCAAGTCATTCCTCTGTATCTCCCACATTTTTCCACCACTAATTTTTTTCTACTTGTGTAGACTGGACTGAAGATTGGCGGGCATTTTTGTGGATTTACCTGACATAACATGTCCCAATGTCTTGTTTAGTACTTTAAGCAATTTCCTCAGGCACCTTAATATTGAAAGCATAGCTCAGGTGTACAAGTGGTGAATGAAGCTGCTACAAAGCAATTTCGCTTTTGCAATACCTACTCCCAAGAGTGTATGCACTTCAAATATTCCCACAATCTAAGACAAACAAACACAGTCCATTCATCCCTAGTGCCATAGGAAAACAGAACGGGGGTATCTAACCTTGAAGAGGAAGTACGTCCAAGGAAAGCATAGAAGGTAAACAATTTGTAGTAATTTGAACAATAGCCGCTCAAAGACATTAAACCCTAAACTCTGAAATTTGAAAACATGACATCATTTGGACAAAGGAATTTTACCAATGTAATTACATTAGGGATTCTGAGCTGAAGCAGTTAACACGGGTTAACTGAGCTGGCTCTAAATTCCATTACAATAATTGTAACAGCGAGGCAAAGGGATATAGCACAGACACAGTGGAGTAGGCAATGTGAAGGCATTGTCAGATACTGGAATGATATAACCACAAATACAAAAATTGCAGGGCAGCAGCCAGGGGCTGGAAGCTGCATGAACACATTCTCGGGTAGAACTCCCAGAGGCAGCACAGCCCTGATGAATTTCATATTTCTGCTAATTAAATGGTGAAAAATAAATTTCTATTGTTTTATGACACTAATCTGAGTTAAATTATTAGAACCACCCGAGAAAATTAATATACTGCTCATTTAAATATATATATTTAAAAATCTCCAATCAAAAACAGGAGTAAGTAGAAAAATTTCAATTTAAGCCAGAGAATTTGGGGCAGCATTATAGTGCAACAGGTTAAGCTATAGCCTGTGACACCAGCATTCCATATGGGTACTGATTCAAATCCTGACTGCTCTACTTTTGATCCAGCTCCCTGCTAATGTGCCTGGGAAAGCAACAGAAGGTGGTCCAAGTGCTTGGGGCCCTACAACCCATGTGGGAGATCCAGATGAAGCTCCTGGCTTTGGCCTGGCAAAGCCTCGGTCACTGTGGCTCATTTTGGAGTGAATTAGTGAATGGAAAATTTCTGTCTCTCTCTCCCTCTCTCTCTCTGTTTTCCTCTCTTTCTGGAACTATGCCTTTCAAATAAATCTTAAATAAAGTTTAAGAATTAGGTAGTAATCGTTGGTTCAAAAATATACAACACTGGCTTTTTAAAAATATTTCAAACTGTCAAATATCATAAACCATCTCAGAATTTTTTTTTAAGATTGATTTATTTATTTGAAAGGCAGAGTCAGAGAGGCAGAAGCAGAGAGAGAGAGAGTCTTTATCTGCTGGTTCACTCCCTAAATGGTCTCAACAGCTGGAGATGGGCCAAGAGCTTCTATCTAGGTCCCTCACATGGTCTCAGGGGCCCGAACACCTGGGCCATCCCTCATTGTCTTCCCAGGCCATATCAGAGAGCTGGATTGAAAGTGGAACGGCCAGACCTCCAACCTGCCCCCATATGGGATGCTGGCTCTGCAGACAGTGGCTTTACCTGCTATGCCATAGCACCAGCCCCAGAATTTCTAGATAAAAAGGAAAATGGGGAACCAGCGCTGTGGTGTAGTGGGTAAAAGCCACCACCTGCAGTGCTGGCATCCCATATGGGGGCAGGTTCGAGTCCCAGCTGCTCTACTTCTGATCCAGCTCTTTGCAATGGCCTGGGAAAGCAGTGTGGGAGACCTGGAAGAAACTCCTGGCTACTGGCTTCTGATAGGTGCAGCTCTAGGCATTGCGGCCATTTGGGGAGTGAACCCAAAGATTGAAAACCTGTCTCTTTCTGCCTTTCCTTCTCTGTCTGTGTAACTCTGGCTTTCAAATAAATAAATCTTAAAAAAAGAGGAAAATGGGACACAGCTTAAAATTGCCAACTTCCTGGACTCATTCCCAAACCAGAGCAGAAGTAGCCATGGGCGACTAGACACTGCTGATTAGAAGACAACACAATTTTCTAATGAGGGAAATGAGACTATGGAAGTTCTTCATTCTGGATTCAACTTGCTGCAGGACTCTTACTTCCTATATTACAGAGCTCCATTCACTGTTGATGAGAATATGAGAATAATGGTATTGTGATCATGGAAACAGTGTTTGTAGCATAACTAACCAATGATCAATAAATTTGTGCTATTTCATTAATCTTATCAACAATCTTGAGAAGAAAGTTTGAATTTAGAATCTGTTTTTAAAATGAAAACAAAATAAAGGCTAGAAAATTTAAATAACTTAAATGTTACAGTCAACTAACGAAAATATATTTCAAATCTAGTAGCTAAAACCCCATAATACATTCCTCTTAACTACCATGTTATATGGTAACACCTAATAGTACAAGGCTTACAACAGACTTTTTATTTTTTTAATTTTTTTAATTTTATTTATTTATTTATTTATTTGACAGGCAGATTTAGACAGTGAGAGAGAGAGAGACAGAGAGAAAGGTCTTCCTTTTCTGTTGGTTCACCCCCCAAATGGCCGTAAAGGCTGCCGAAGCCAGGATCCAGGTGCTTCCTTCTGGTCTCCCATGTGAGTGCAGGGCCCAAGCACTTGGGCCATCCTCAACTGCCTTCCTGGGCCACAGCAGAGAGATGGACTGGGAGAGGAGCAACCGGGACAGAATCTGGTGCCCCAACTGGGACTAGAACCTGGGGTGCCGGCGCCGCAGGTGGAGGATTAGCCTACTGAGCCCCAGCGCTGGCCCATAGAACAGACTTTTGTTATGGAAATAAAACTTATCTGGCCTTCAAAATTCTGGAAGCATCCATGAGCATTCTCAAGGATGATCCTTCCTGAACTGCTATTGCCTTATATGTATGGATTGAAAAATTTTGAGCAGGTCCAGGCATTACGGCACAGCAGGTTAAGTGCCACTTGAAATGCCTGCATCCCGTTGTACAGCACCAATTTGATTCCTGGATATTCTACTTATGACCCAACTGCCCACTAATGCACCTGGGGAGGCAATGAGTCAGGACCCAAGTACTTGAGTCCCTGCCATACATGAAGAAGACCTGGATGGTGTTCCAGGTTCCAGGCTTCAGCCTCGTTCAGCCCTGGTTATTGACAGCATATGGGGAGTGAATCAGTGGATTGAATGTACCGCTCACTCTCTCACTGTTGCTCTCACCTACGCTCTGTCAATCTCAAATAAATAGATAATTAAATATTTTTTATAAAAGTTGAGCTGATTTTTACCCCATTGAAATTTTGGTTGGAAGCTTGTACTGTCTTTTCTTCTACATGTCTTTGTACTGAAATTTTTAATACATCACATATATTTTATATATATATATATATATAAAACATTTTTAGTCAGTAAAAATCATATAAAATTTAGGTACAAATATGACAGCATAGATATAAAGTGGGTTTTTTTAATTAATTCATTATTTTGGTTTATTTTAAACTCTGAATCCTGAACTCAGTTTTCCTTGCTTTTTCATTTTCTTTTCAGGTGATGTTATGTCTTCTAGAAACTGAAAAAAAAAATTACCTGGATTAGTAGCTGAGACTAAGGTATAACTGAAAGGTCAAGTCAAATCTTATCTCTGGATGCACCTAAGATGTCAGTCAATGGTTTTATCTTCCATGAATTTCAGATCCCAAATTTTCCTAAGATTACCAAGTTTTAAAAGGTCCAGTTTAAAGTCTATTTCAAAAGTATTCTTCAAGATTCATCTTGAATTAATTTTCTTTATGTTCAGATAAACTTTCATGAACCTTTAGACAAATCTTTCTTTCAAATATAAAACTATATTTCTGGGCCGGCGCCGCGGCTCACTAGGCTAATCCTCCGCCTTGCAGTGCCGGCACACCAGGTTCTAGTCCCGGTCAGGGTGCCGGTTTCTGTGCCGGTTGCCCCTCTTCCAGGCCAGCTCTCTGCTGTGGCCAGGGAGTGCAGTGGAGGATGGCTGAAAGTACTTGGACCCTGCACCCCATGGGAGACCAGGATAAGTACCTGGCTCCTGCCATCGGATCAGCACGGTGCGCGGCGGCCATTGGAGGGTGAACCAATGGCAAAAATGGAAGACCTTTCTCTCTGTCTCTCTCTCTCTCACTGTCCACTCTGCCTGTCAAAATAAATAAATAAATAAATAATACATTAAAAATATATTTGTACATTCAGGATTTAATATATATTTTATATTTTTCTCCCTATATATATCACCTATAGCACTTCAAAAATATACTTATAAAGTGATTTGATTTACATGTAAATATTGTGTACCTACATACACAAATGTTGTTACAATTCTAATGCTCATGTGTGTAAAATGATACCTTGGAATGGTTATCTTGTGAAAGCTAGTGTGCCGCTTGAGCTGCCTAAATATCAATGACCAGTGGCATATTACTTGCCACTTGCCACATTCACTTTGAATGTTTTACTGGGCTAATCCTAAAGGCAGAATTGTTTCATGCACAGTGTGCAGCAAACATCCTCTTTGCCAGATTTCGGTTCTAGCACTTCCTCTGCCCACTCATTCAGCCTTTGTCTCCTCCCACTGAGGTACCTATAGCAGTTTGCTCCAGTCAACACTCTTGAGCTGCTTCCCTAAGTGCACTGGGGCAGCTATTCTCCCGTCACTGTCACTGCAATAACATCTTCAGTTATTAGCAGAACCTCATTGTTGCCCAGAATTAAGTCTGCATTTCCTTCTTTCTATTTCACCTGTGTGTTTGCATAGTCTAAGGTTTGGCAGTTGGATTAGTGAAATAAATATACTCACCAGGTTCTAGTCCCGGTCGGGGCGCCAGATTCTGTCCCAGTTGCCGCTCTTCCAGGCCAGCTCTCTGCTGTGGCCAGGGAGTGCAGTGGAGGATGGCCCAAGTGCTTGGGCCCTGCACCCCATGGGAGACCAGGAGAAGTACTGGCTCTTGCCTTTGGATCAGCGCGGTGCGCCGGCCGCGGCGGCCATTGGAGGGTAAACCAACGGCAAAGGAAGACCTTTCTCTCTGTCTCTCTCTCTCACTGTCCACTCTGCCTGTAAAAAAAAAAAAAAAAGAAAAGAAAAAGAAAAAACAAAAAGAAATATACTAACATTTCTAGGTCTACCTGTATCTTCCTTCTCCCCTTTCCCCACGATCTAGTTAAACTGTAGAAGAACTGAAGAGCTTTCTGGATTATATAGCTAAAGGCAACATCCTAAGGACTGCAGAGTCATATCACAGGATTTTGTTTAATTGTTCTGTAGAATCACCATTCAAACTCTAGACTTCCTACACAGACATGAGTAGGAAATAAACTGTCTCCTCATTTAAAAATGCTTTTTGGCTGCTGTCTGAGTGGCTGGTCCAATATCCAATACAAGCTCTAGTAAACTTTCCCCTCGCCATGCTATGGGACTGCTCATCTGCCTGGTATTGTCCCATGTGATTCATCTTCTGTTTTGCATCCCCAGCTTCCTAGTGTAAGTTATGCAATACTGCCACACTGCACAGATAAACACAGCACAGTGAGGAGCGGTGTGTCCTCTACTGCTCACCGCGCTCTTTAAGGCTGGAAGGAAGTAAAGAGTGCAAGGATCCTCAGACAATTCCCGTGGAGTGCTAGCAATGGCTGTTCTTTCACTTTTGTGGCATGCCAGCTTCTCTTCAGTGCCTAATAAGAAATTGAGGGTGAGGACAGTGAATGTTTTTTACTTTGAGGAATTGCTTACTTCTACTTCTTCCCCATTCATTTTTCTTTATTTTCATATCTATCTCTCTCACACTCGCTCCTCTCCTTCTTGCCATCTCCCAGCCCCCGGTAAGGACTTGTGGTCCTATTATCTAATTACCATTGGAAAATATTGACTCTTTCTGTAAGATAAGTCTATATCTAAGCTGTGTAGACAACTATTCAGTTTTTTTTTAATTTTGATTTTATTTGACAGATAGCGAGATCATCCATCCACTGATTTTCTCCCTGAATGCCCTCAATAAGCCAGGACAGAGCTGGGCTGAAACCAGAAGCCAGGAAATTAATTCATGTCTCTGATGTGGGTGGCAGGGATTGGAGGGCTTGAGCCATCATCTGCTGACTCCCATAGTATGCATTAACAAGAATTTGGATTGGAAGCACAGCTAGGACTTAAAACTCTGATACGGAATGCAGGCATACCAAGACATGTCTTAATCATTTCACCAAACCCCATTCTAATTCAAGTATTTTTATAGAAATCTTGCTGTTACTGCAAATCATGCAATAAGGCTAAATACCACAATAAGAGGGATATTTAGATATTATTTGTATTTGAGTCTCTAACCTATTCAAAAGGTCATGCTACCCATATACTTGAAGAAATTTAATTATTCACCAAATGCCAGTAGCGGTATAAACCATGAAAAGAAAAGAAACAAAATAACCAAGTTAGTTTTGAACTATTGAAGATATCTTATAAATAAGTAATAAATCTAATCTTTGTCTTAGATGTGTTCTGGAGATATTTATTTGATGAAATCACCCAATCTCACTAAATCTCAGTTTCTGATTCTACAAAGTGAAAATAGTAACCACTCTCATTTCACAGGGTTCTTGTGAGGATCAAATGAGGAAAAATAATTATGAGAGGAATTTGAAAACTGGAAGATGCAGACAAATTTGAAGATATATTATCATAGAATCAACACTTTTTGCCTCTTATAAATTTTACGATTTGAGCTCCCCTTTATTTTCTTATTAAATTCCAATTTGAATGGTTTACTTTATGGTATGTTAAGTCAATAAGTATGCCAGTAATCACATATTTTATGTTCTGAGAAATTATACTTTCCTTTAATAAGCATTAGCATTTACTACACACCATGCATTTTAAGATAAATGAGTTTGCACCCTTCAAAGAGCTCAAGTTCCAATAAAAAAGAAAGAGATGATAAGTATTATAAGTTGAGGGATTCAATTATAAACTTAAATGTAGGATGCTAGTGGAACATAAAATTTTGAAGGCAAGTATTTTGAAACATGCTGTATAGATTCCCAAGTGAAGAACGACAATAGTTTTGATCCGAGTAACAGAAACATAAGTACAATTAGGTCAAATAAAGAGACAGAAGAGAAAAGGAAGAAGAGAGAGGAGAGAGAAAGGAAGCAAGGCAGAAAAGAAGGAAGGGAGGGAAGGGGGGGTGAGAAAGAGTGGGCGTGTAGCCTGGCAGTTAACACAATTATGATGCTCACTCCCATATCAGAGTGCCTAGGATTGATACCAGGCTGTGACTCCTTAACCATAGGTTCCTGATAATTCAAACTATGAGAGATCACAGTGATGACCCAAGTGGTTGCATTCCTGCTATGCAAGTGGGAGACCTGGGTTCAGTTTCTGGCTCCTGGCTTCTGTCTAATCCACTCCAGGAATGATGGGGGCATTTGAGGGGTAAGCCAGTGGAGGGTAGCACTCGCTACTCTTCTCTCCCTCTGAAATAAAGAAATCTTATATTTATTTGAGAGGGAGAAAGATCATTTCCATCTGCTGATTTACTTCCCAAATGGTTGCAATGGCCAGGACTGGGCCAGGTTGAAACCAGGGGCCAGGAATTTCATCTGGGCCTCTATTATGGGTGGCACAGGCCCAAGTATCTGGGCTGTCTTCCATTGCCTTCCTAGGCACATTAGTAGGAAGCTGGATTGGAAATGGAGCAGTCGGGACTGAAACTGATACAGCTCAACCTCTCCACTACAGCTCTGGCCCCTCTGTTCTCACTTTAGAATTTTTTTGAATTGAGTTTAAACTCCTATAAGATCTCCTTTGATGGCATTTAATATGTTTACAAGCGGTTCTCATTGTATATGTTATCATTACAGCAAAAGTACTAAGAAAATGATGTTTTCTGATGACTGACTGGTTCCAGTAAAGATGTGGAGAGGACTTAGGCCACTTTAGTTTTTTTCACATGTCCACCCAGGGGGGACTGTTGTGAACAACAACATGGGTTCTCTGAGTACTGTACCCACCACAAGGTTATTGAATCAGAGTTAGGTTAAGGAGAGATCCTTCAGTGCTAAAGGATTGTTTCCTGCATGAGGTTTTATGCTTACATCATTTGCTTTAACATCCCACTCACCTAAGCAATAAGGAAACTTTGGCCAGGGATTGTGTGCTCTCCATAACTCTGTTTCTCAGTGCCTTACACATAGGAAAAGTTACTAAATATCCATTAGGGTGAATGGATGAGTGAAAGGTAGACAGTCATCTGATATGAAGGAAAAAAAATGAAGTTTATGATGAGAGCAATAAATTTATTTGTAGATGTACCTATGATTAAATTTATTTCTCCATATCCAAACTCAGACTTCCATCCAAGATCTTTCATCAGGGATTCCAAGAGTATTAGCATATCTGTTGAATAATTAATATATTCCCTTAATTTGTGACTAGCAATTTCATGAGTTAAAAATTTTCAGAAATCTGAAATGTTATCATCCCTTCAGTTAAGAGTTTTATTACTCTCCTCTCTTCCTGTGTAATTCTGACTTTCTAATAAATAAGTAAATATTTAAATAATAATAATAAGGAGCTGGCACTGTGGCATGGCGGGTAAAGCTGCTACCTGCAGTGCCAGCATCCCATATGGAAGCCGGTTCGAGTCCTGTTTGCTCTACTTCCATCCCAGCTCTCTGCTGTGGCCTGGGAAAGCAACAGAGGATGGCCCAAGTCCTTGGACCCCTGTACCCACGTGGGAAACCTGGAGGAAGCTCCTGGCTCCTGGCTCCTGGCTTCGGATCAGCCCAGCTCCAACCATTTTGGCCAATCGGGGGAGTGAACCAATGGATGAAAGAACTCTCTCTCTCTCTCTCTCTCTCTCTCTCTCTGCCTTTCCTTCTCTCTCTGTAACTCTTTCAAATAAATAAATATATAAACCTTTTAAAAATAATAAAGAGTTTTATTAGCTGTAACATTTTCTGGATTAAGCAATAAATTAAGTTGTATTTTACATTTTTATACTAAAATACAGCCAAATGTCAGTCATGTCATGTGTGTTAGCTGGAATTTATTGGCTGATACAGTTTAAATATTTACAGGTAGACCTGCTACATCCTCTGTCTACATTCTGTCATGGGGCAGATTTCAACACAAAGTAGACTTCTTTTGTGATGTTACCATGACAACCAGGGGCTCTTCCATACTACACTCTCTTTCATTCTTGTCACTAAGATGGAGCGAATGTCTTCTTCACCATATTCCAGACAACTGTGGACAATAACTATCTGGCTGTATTTGTTGGCTGGGTCTGTCCTAACAAAGTCCCGCAAACTGTGGCTCACACCACGGAAATTCATTTTCTGACGATTGCAGGTGCTGTGAGCCTGAGGGCACTGCCCACAGCATTACCCTCTTCTAGATGCCTTTCTTCTCAGCTTTTAGATGCCCACGTCTGTGTTTTCACGTGGGCTTTTCTCTGTGAGCATCCGAATCTGCTCTCTTCATAAGCAGGTCAGGCAGATTGGATTAGAACCCACCTGTGGGATCTTATTTAAATCATTACCTTTTTTAAGACCTTCTCCATGAATACAATCACATTCTGAGTTACAATGAATTGGGAGGGAAACACAGTTTAGCCCAAAACACTGGCTTAGCTAAGACAGCACTTGCCAGTAGTTGTAGGTACTCTTTTTTTTTTTTTTTTAATGTATTTGACAGATAGAGTTAGACTGTGAGAGAGAGAGACAGAAAGATCTTCCCTCCATTGGTTCACCCCCCAAATTGCCGCAACGGCCAGAATTGCGCCAATCTGAAGCCAGGTGCTTCCTCCTGGTCTCCCAGGTGGGTGCAGGGGCCCAAGCACTTGGGCCATCCTCCACTGCCCTCCTGGGCCACAGCAGAGAGCTGGAGTGGAAGAGGAGCAACCGGGACTAGAACCCGGTACCCACATGGGATGCTGGTGCCTCAGGCGGAGGATCAACCAAGTGAGCCACAGTGCTGGCCCCTGTGGATACTCTTAAGAAGTAGAAATGTGGCTGTTGTGACTGAGGAACTCAATGTTGTTACTTTATTTAATGTTAATTAATTTAAATCCAGATGGTTACATGTGTCTAGTTACTACCAGGAATATATGGTACAGACCTAGAAAAACACTAATCATCATCATAATAGGTGATATTTGTGGATTTTTACTATATTTATGCTAAATTTCGGTAAATGTACATTCAAATAAGCATCAGATAAGATTTTTCATTATTATCCCAAGTTTTCAAATCAGGAATCAGTTCTGATGCCTGCATAATGTGACTCCAGGGCATAAACTTGCTAAATTTCACATTTTGGGAAAGAAATCAACAACAACAAATATAAATGATCTCAAGCCCTCGTAGATATTTAGTGCCAGAGCCAAGACGGTAACTCAGATCATTATTTCAAATCACATTCCAAATTTAATGTCATTCAAGTCAAGAAACTTTTGGAAAGTCTAGAAAATGTCAGCCTCTAAATACTAGGGATATTGCAGTGAATAATATAACAACTTCAAGCTTATATTAAGTGGGATGAGACTATTCATTACAAACCCAATAAGTAAGAGATTACATAGAATGCTAAACTGTAATAAGTACTATGAAAAAGAAGAAATCAGAAAGCAATTCTGGGAGTTAGGAGTGCTGGAGTTGGAATATGGTTTATGCTTAAATATGAAAAGAGAGAATTTGAACAACTACTTCAAGGAAGTGAAAGAGTGTTCTGAATATGCCTGAAGAGAAACCATTTGAGGCCTCTGGCATAGTCAATGAAAAGTTGTTATGGAATGTATGTGCCTGAGAAATCCAAATTGTAGCAGGGAGGCCTATCTGGCTAGAGCAGGAGTGAGAAAGGATGTCAGAGGAGATAAGATGCAAGATCCCAGGTAGAGCACTGGGAATATTAAAATGTTAGCCCTCAGTGAAATTGAGATTATTTATTGCATTTTTAAAGTTTTATTTGTTTATTTCCTTGAAAGACAGAACTACGAAGAGAGGGAGGGGGGAAAACAGATCTCATATTGACTGATTTATTCCACACATTTACTTAGCAGTCAGGGCTGGGCCAGCCTGAAATTACGAGCCAGGAACCCAGTCTGGGTTTCAAAGTTAGACTGCAAGAATCTAGGGCCAGAGCTGTGGCATAGTGGGCTAAGCCTCCGTCTGTGGCTCCAGCATCCCATATGGGCGCCGGTTTGTGTCCCAGCTGCTCCTCTTCTGATCCAGTGCTCTGTTAATGGCCTGAGAAAGCAGCAGAAGATGACCCAAGTGCTTGGACCCTGAGGCTCCTGGCTCCTGGTTTTGAGTTGGCTCAGCTGTGGCCATTTCAGCCTTTTGTGGAGTGAACCAACAGATGGAAGACCTTTCTCTCTGTTTCTCCCTTTCTCTGTAACTCTGCTTCTCAAATAAATAAATAAAAATCTTAAAAAAAAGGAAGCCAATCAGCTAAGCCATCACCTGCTACCCCTTGGGCTGTGCATTAGCAAGAAGCTGGAATGGGAGCAGAACTGAACTTGCACCCAGGCACTCCATTAGGAGATGAAGGTGTCTAACCACTAAGCCAAATGCCTGTCCCTTGACTCGTGACTTAGATGAATTATTATGTTCGCCTTAATTCTGAGTTCAAGTCCTATCTCCACTCATGATGCAAGATTCCTTCTAATATGTATTCTGCTAAGTAGCACCAATGGCTCAAGTAATATAGTGCCTGCCACCCACCTGTGAGACCCGAATTGAGTTCCTAGATCTTGCTGTTGGCCTGGTTGGGCTCTGGCTGTTTTAAGGCATTTGAGGAGTAAAGACTGGATAGCAGATCCATCAGTCTGTCTCTCTTCCTTTCAAATAAAGAAAATGATTACTTAAAAATAATTAATGAAGCAGGAAATTGGAGAATGTTGGTATAAATGTTGCTGAATGGGGATATCAAAATATCCACTTGATTCCTTCTAGAACAAAATATCAAAATAATTTTTCACTTGGCCTTTCATCTTGAAATTATTAAAGTAATTTTGTTCTCAAGTTACATCAATTGCTGTATGCCTTTAGCTTTCTTAGGGCAAAACCAAAAATTTTGCTGTGGGTTTAGAAAAGGTGTTTCTGGTAGACATTGCTAATGACTTCATATTTTCCTTTTGTCCTGACCAAGAAAAATTTTAGTTTTATTCAGTGGAACTGTGCCAGCTAAGGCTCTTTTGCGCTAGCCAATGAAATAAAGGCTGAAATTATCTGGGAAAAAATGTATTTTTGACATACATTTCCCCTATTTAAAATATTTATTTATTTATTTGAAAGGCATAATGACAGAAGAGAAAGAGAAAATATGAATGAATGAATGTGTTTCAGGCACAGATTTACTCCCCAAATGGACACAACAGCCAGATCTGGGCCAGGCTGAGGCCAAGAGCTAGGAACTCCTTGTGGGTCTCCCGCATCTGGAGTAGGAGCAGAGACAGTCGAGCCGTTTGCGGCTGCTTTCCCTGGCATGTTGGCAGGAAGCTAGACTTCAGCTGGTACTCAGATATGAGATGCAGGCATTCCAGCTTACAGAACCACCATTCCAGGTATAGACTTTGCAACACCACTTTTTTTTTTTTTTTTTTTTTTTTTTTGCATTATATGAACTAAACTTTTTTCATTGCCACTGCACTAAGATTTTTATTTTCAGATGGTTTCTTTAAAATTTTCCTAAGTACCTTTGGGCATTCAGAGTTGCTAATTCTGTGATACGTGTGTGACATGGATATACTTTTCCTGAGGCCCTCTCTTTGATCTCTTAGATCAATCTTGAGAGCAGACTCAGAAGGGCAAGCCTTGTGGTGAACACAACCAGAACAAGGCTTAGTTTTAGAGATATCTATCTTCCCCTCTCAAAAGGGCAAGGAGGTCAGGTTCTGCTTTCTGTAAAGAAAGGGGCTTCACATTCCAGTTTTCTTATGTCCAATTTTCTTTCGTTGATTTGAATCATTTTTTTGAATTTGATCACAACACACACACACTCTATCTCTCTTTCTCAAACACACAAACACACACTCTACCTCTCTTTCTCAAATGCACATACACACACACACAGATACATATAAACATGAAATCACACCTTAATTTTATTGAATTTCACCTGCAGAATTAGGGTTACAAATATTTACAAATTTGTGGGATCAGGTGTGATATAGAAAAGCCCCCCGATAATTTCCCTCCCACTCGCACCCCTCCCATCTCCCGCTCCCTCTCCCATTCCATTCACATCAAGATCCATTTTCAATTATCTTTATATACAGAAGATCAATTTAGTATATATTAAGTAAAGATTTCAAGAATTTGCACCCACACAGAAACACAAAGTGTAAAATACTGTTTCAGTACTAGTTATAGCATTACTTCATATTGGACAACACATTAAGGACAGATCCCACATGAGGAGTAAGTGCACAGTGACTCCTGTTGTTGACTTAACAATTTGACACTCTTGTTTATGGCGTCAGTAATCTCCCTAGGCTCTAGTCATGAATTGCCAAGGCTATGGAAGCCTTTTGAGTTCGCCGACTTGGATCTTATTCCGACAGGATCATAGTCAAAGTGGAAGTTCTCTCCTCCCTTCAAAGAAAGGTATGTCGGTTGCCTGTTCACTTTCCTGACTGTTTCTTTTGAAGTACAGAAACTTCTCAATTTGATGCAAACCCAATAGTTAATTTTGGCTTTGACTGCCTGTGCTTCTGGGGTCTTTTCCAAGAAGTCTTTGCCAGTACCTATATCTTGCAGGGTTTCTCCAATGTTCTCTAATAATTTGATGGTGTCAGGTCGTAGATTTAAGTCTTTAATCCATGTTGAGTGAATTTTTGTGTAAGGTGTAAGGTAGGGGTCTTGCTTTGTGATTCTGCACGTGGAAATCCAATTTTCCCAGCACCATTTATTGAATAGACTGTCTTTGCTCCAGGAATTGGTTTTAGATCCCTGATTAAATATAAGTTGGCTGTAGATGTTTGGGTTGATTTCTGGTGTTTCAATTCTGTTCCATTGGTCTATCCATCTGTTTCTGTACCAGTACCATGCTGTTTTGATTACAACTGCCCTGTAGTATGTCCTGAAGTCTGGTATTGTGATGCCTCCGGCTTTGTTTTTGTTGTACAAGATTGCTTTAGCTATTCGAGGTCTCCTGTGTCTCCATATAAATTTCAGCATCATTTTTTCCAGATCTGAGAAGAAGGTCTTCGGTATCTTGATTGGTATTGCATTGAATCTATAAATTGCTTTTGGGAGAATGGACATTTTGATGATGTTGATTCTTCCAATCCATGAGCATGGAAGATTTTTCCATTTCTTGGTATCCTCTTCTATTTCTTTCTTTAAGGTTTTGTAATTTTCATCATAGAGATCTTTAACATCCTTGGTTAAGTTTATTCCAAGGTATTTGATTGTTTTTGTAGCTATTATGAATGGGATTGATCTTAGAAGTTCTTCCTCAGCCATGGCATTGCCCGTGTATACAAAGGCTGTTGATTTTTGTGCATTGATTTTATACCCTGCTACTTGGCCAAACTCTTCTATGAGTTCCAATAGTCTCTTAGTAGAGTTCTTTGGATCCCTTATATAAAGAATCATATCAACTGCAAAGAGGGATAGTTTGAGTTCTTCTTTCCCAATTTATATCCCTTATTTATTTATTTATTTATTGACAGGCAGAGTGGACAGTGACAGAGAGAGAGACAGAGAAAGGTCTTCCTTTGCCATTGGTTCACCCTTTAATTGCCACCGCGGCTGGCGCACTGCGGCCGGCCCACCACGCTGATCCAATGGCAGGAGCCAGGTACTTATCTTGGTCTCCCATGGGGTGCAGGGCCCAAGCACTTGGGCCATCCTCCACTGCACTCCCTGGCCACAGCAGAGAGCTGGCCTGGAAGAGGGGCAACTGGGACAGAATCCGGCACTGACCGGGACACAAACCCGGTGTGCTGGCACCGCGAGGCGGAGGGTTAGCCTAATGAGCTGTGGCGCCGGTCCCAATTTGTATCCCTTTAATTTCTTTTTCTTGCCTAATAGCTCTGGCTAAACCTCCCAGAACTATATTGAATAGCAGTGGTGAGAGTGGGCATCCCTGTCTGGTATCAGATCTCAGTGGAAATGCTTCCAACTTTTCCCCATTCAATAGGATGTTGGCCGTGGGTTTTTCATAAATTGCTTTGATTGTATTGAGGAATGTTCCTTCCATACCCAGTTTGCTTAGAATTTTCATCATGAACGGGTGTTGTATTTTATCAAATGCTTCCTCTGTGTCTATTGAGATAATCATATGGTTTTTCCTCTGCAGTCTGTTAATGTGGTGTATCACGTTGATTATTTTGCAAATATTGAACCATCCCTGCATACCAGGGATAAATCCCACTTGGTCTGGGTGGATGATCTTTCTGATGTGTTGTTGAATTCTATTGGCCAGTATTTTATTGAGGATTTTTGCGTCTATGTTCATCAGGAATATTGGTCTGTAATTCTCTTTCAATGCTGCATCTTTTTCTGGCCTAGGAATTAACGTGATGCTAGCTTCATAGAAAGAATTTGGGAGATTCCCTCTTTTTCGATTGTTCTGAATAGTTTGAGAAGAATTGGAGTTAGTTCTTTTTAAATGTCTGCTAGAATTCAGCAGTGAATCCATCCAGTCCTGGGCTTTTATTTGTTGGGAGGGCCTTTATTAGTGTTTCAATTTCTTACTCAGTTATTGGTCTGTTTAGGTTTTCTGTGTCTTCATGGTTCAATTTGGGTAGGTTACATGTGTCCAGGAATCTATCCATTGCTGATAGATTTCCCTGTTTGCTGGCATACAAGTCCTTGTAGTAATTTCTGATGATTCTTTTTATTTCTGTGGTGTCTGTTGTTACATTTCCTTTTTCATCTCTGATTTTATTGATTTGGGTCTTTTCTCTTCTGTTTTTAGTTAGTTGGGCCAATGGGGTGTCAATTTTGTTTATTTTTTCAAAAAACCAGCTCCTCGTTTGGCTGATTTTTTGTAATGTTTTTTTGGATTCAATCCTGTTGATATCTTCTCTGATTTTAATTATTTCTCTTCTCCTACTAGATTTGGGTCTGGTTTGCTGCAGTTTTTCTAGGTCCTTGACATGCAGTGAAAGCTATGTTATTTGGTGCCTTCCCAATTTCTTGATGTAGGCACCTATTGCTATAAACTTTCCTCTCAACACTTCTTTTGCCATATCCCATAAGTTTTGGTATGTTGTGTTGTTATCCTCATTTACTTCTATAAAGTTTTTGATTTCTCTTTTGATTTCTTCTATGACCCATTGTTCATTCAGGAGCATGTTGTTCAATCTCCATGTGTTTGCGTATGCTCTAGGGATTCCTGAGTTGCTGATTTCCAACTTCATTCCTCTATGGTCTGAGAAGCTGCATCGTGTGATTCTAATTCTTTTGAATTTGCTGAGACTTGCTTTATGGCCTAGTATGTGGTCAGTCCTAGAGAAGGTTCCATGTACTTCTGAGAAGAATGTAAATTCTTTATGTGTAGGATTAAAAGTTCTGTAGATATCTGTTAGATCCATTTGGGCTATAGTGCCATTTAAATCTACTGTTTCCTTGTTGATCTTCTGTCCTGTTGATCTGTCTATTTCTGAGAGTGGAGTATTGAAGTCCCCCAGTACTGTTGTATTGGGGTCTAAGTCTCCCTTTAAGTCCCTTTACAAATCTTTTAAATAAACCAGTGCCCTGTAATTAGGTGCATATACATTGATAATCATTATATCTTCCTGTTGAATTGATCGCTTAATCATTACATAGAGCCCTCTTTGTCTCTCTTAACAGTTTTTGTGTTAAAGTTTATGTTGTCTGATATTAAGATGGCTACACCCGCTCTTTTTCATTTTGTTGGCATGGTATATCTTTTTCCAGCCTTTCACTTTCAGTGTGCATGCATCTTTGTAGGAATGATGTGTTTCTTGTAAGCAGCAAATAGATGGGTTTTGTTCCTTAACACAATCAGCCAATCGGTGTCTTTTAACTGGACGTTTCAGGTCATTAACATTCAATGGACTATTGACAAGTAGTAATTTTGCCCTACAATTTGCCAAAGATATTTCTAATATATGCTTGGAACTTCTTGTGATCTTTTGCTGTGAGGTTTCCTTCCTTTACCTTCTTTCATACTGATGGCTGTGTTTCTGTGTGTAACACATCTTTAAGCATCTTTTGCAGGGCTGGACGAGTGGCCACAAATTCTTTCAATTTCTGTTTGCTGTGAAAGGTCTTTATTTCACCTTCATTCACAAATGAGAGCTAGCAGGATATAATATTCTGGGCTGGTGGTTTTTCTCTCTCAGTACCTGGGCTATGTCTCGCCATTCCCTTCTAGCCTGTAGGGTTTCTGATGAGAAGTCTGCTGTGAGTCTAATTGGAGATCCTCTGAGAGTAATCTGACGTTTCTCTCTTGCACATTTTAGGATCTTTCCTTTATGTTTCACAGTTGTGAGTTTGATTACAACGTGTCGTGGTGAGGATCTCTTTTGGTCATGTTTGCTAGGGGTTCTATGAGCTTTCTGTACTAGGATGTCTCTGTCCTTCTCCAAACCCAGGAAGTTCTCTGCAAATATCTCACTCAAAAGGCCTTCTAATCCTTTCTCTCTCTCCATGCCTTCAGGAACTCCTAGAACCTGAATGTTGGGGTTTTTAATAGTATCCTGTAGATTCCCAATGATATTTTTTAGATTTCTAATTTCCTCTTCTTTTCTTTGGTTTGACTGTATACTTTCCTGTCCTCTGTCTTCTAAGTCCAATATTCTCTCTTCTGTTTCACTGACTCTGTTTTTAAGGCTCTCTAATGTGTTTGTCATTTGTTCTATTGAATTCTTCATTTCATTTTGATTCCTCGTTAAGATTTCATTTTCTCAAAGGAGATTTTCTGTCCTGTCCTGTAAGGATTTCCGTAGCTGAATCATTTGTTTTTGAAAACTTCTAATTGTTCTTGTTATAAATTTTTTGAAATCAGTATCTTGCATTTCTTCCATCTCATCATCTTCATAAACTTGGCTTAACAGTAAATATGCATGCTTATTGCATATTTACACTGTGTGTGTATGTGTTTAAATGACAGTTCTCCATGCGTCCCTCACATCTCTGCACAACTTAAGATAGCTTTTGTCTTTTGTTCTGGACTATATTTTCAAGGATGTTGGTACAACAAACAACCAAAGGTAATACAGACAGTGTCTCTAGGGAGCAAAGACAAATTTGTTTGCTATCTAAAACAACCAAAGATGCATCATCATTTGGGGCTATGTTTGGATAGATTTGTGGGCAGCCCATTATAAAATGAGATGTTTCCTAAGTTCATGATTCCTTTTCTGGGATGTCAATCTACAAATGCTGACTTGTGTTGGGCTGCTCTCCATTGCTTCCATAACACAGAGAGAATGAAGGGAACTAACAGGAATATGAAACTCATGCCTCCTGCTGTGCCATGAGTAATAAAGTGTTTTGTATCTGACCTAGGAGTCCATGTATTCTGCCAGCCTTATTAAAATTATTGCAATGCAATCTGTTAGTTTTCCAAAATTAGAAAATCCAAAACCTCCCCGTTTTTGGCATATTGACAGTATTATTCACCTCAGTAGTCACATGTGCCTAAAAACATACTTCACACGGTTGCTTTTTAAAACTTTTGACAGTAAAGGAATTTTTAATGTCACACTCTAAACCTTATCTTTCCCATGAAACTTCACTGATGCTACACTCCAAATTAATTACTTCTATTATTTTTTATTTCAAATTTTGCAATTAATTTTGACTTCACAATGTTAACTTGATACATGTCTTTCATTTGATTGTGAATAACTTATGGGGAAGTGTGACATTTTGTTTATCTTTTGTTTCTTAAAGTACCTTTATCCAGTGCTTTACCTAAACATGATGTAACAGATTTGCTAAATTTTTAAAAAGAATTTGACTAAAAGTTTTTCCTAAATATTGATTCAAGTAATTAAACAATGCAGGCATGTGGCAATTTAGTTTCAAAAAGGTCTCACACATTATCAAATGTAATTCATTTTATTCTA